>NW_025822707.1:224805-347236 GCF_002878395.1 Capsicum annuum | reverse complement strand
TAACGAAAAATTGATTTTGATCACTCTAACAAAAAATCGCTAATGGCTCAAAATATTCAAAAATAATTTAATAAAAAATCAATTTTGATCACTATATTTGAACGAAACATCAGTAATGGATCAAAAAAATTTGAACGAAATAACAGTAATGGTTCAAAAAAAAATTTAGAACAAATTTTTTTTAATCAATGTCAAACAACTAATGAAATTCGTATGAGAAAAAAATATTATGATTAAATACCTTCAATAAAAGTAATGGTTTAATTTGAATTTCGAAAATATTGAACAGAAGAAGTTTCAGTTGAATTTGATTTTGATTTTTTTTTTTGGGATGAAAACGATAATATGAAACTGAAATTTGAATTTTGATTTTAGTTGGTAACAAATAACGAAAATCATATTAATTAAGAGATTTTAATGGAAAAGGAATCTCCACATTTAATTCATGGCTAATTATACCTATTTAACTCAAATTATTTGAGTTAAATATGGACAATAAAATGATTTGTATATGTATTTTTATAGCAACAGTTTATTCAAATATAAAATACAAGTTGCTAGTTTAAGTAATTATGAAAGTGTTGCTATGGATTTCAATATTAAGTATTCTATTTATGAATTTTACCCTTATAAATTTCAAATTAATAAGTGGTCGTGTCGGGTTTGATCCAATTCACTTATTCTTCCTTTAATTTATATTAATAATTACTTTATTGAACAAAAATAACGTATAATTGAAAGATAAAATATAGTACTATTTACTTTTAAATGCATTAGTCATGTTAGTTACTACAGAATTTGTATCGCTACACTGTTAACTGATCAACATCCTGTTATTATTGTAAATTTTGTATCGCTACATGATTGACATATTAACATTTAGTATAAATATTAATATTACAAAGACATATTATAATACAAAATTATATAGTAGATTGGAACGTATAATATAAACTATTCATTTAAACAATCAACACTTACAGAGGAGGAGGAGAAGGAGATAGTGACGAAAAATTTAGTTAGTTCAAAGAGAGATTTAAGAATCAATCGTCTTTTGTCAATTTTACAGTAATAAATATTAGCATAATAATGAAATGATAATTATTTAATGAAAATAGAAATGACAACTTTTTCTATTATAAAATTTTTTAATAAAAGGCAAAGGTTGAATCAATATTTTAAAGGACATTCATACTTTTAACATAGTTTGAATTTAAATAAATATAGATTACTAGTGTATTCATTATTTTTAAAAATAAAATAAAATTCCACATCTTAATTGTGGGTCTTTGTCTATATTGCTCTTAATATTTATCTCTTTTATAAATGTATCGCTTAATTAATACCAAGCATTCTTATAATTGTGGATGTAAGAGAGCATTGGAAAAAAACGTAGCACTAGTGGATGCTTTTTCGGCTTTTTCCCTAAAATATTAAATATCTGATACAAATTCAGTTCTTTAAAACCACTAATTAATTTTGGACCGGATTACTAGTTACTAGTTTATAGCAAAAGACTTAAACTTAGTATCAATACATATAATGAAAAACTTATTTCCAATATCATTTCACGATGCATTATTCAATCCCACCTGTAATCTTGTCTTTAATGCATAAATTATCGTTACTTGCTGTTTTTATACATGGACCAAACCAAAAATAATTGATGTTATTTTAATTTTGTAATGGTTGTCCAAATACGTTTCATCTGACGATGATGGAATGCATACAATATGGAGAAAATATCAAACTAATGTCCCAACGTAAAAAATATTAGTATCTCCTCTTCGTTAGTTATTTTTATCTGACTTTATTTAGTTTGCTTTTTATTTTATTTTTAAAAATTTTAATATTTTGTGTGGCATATTTCAATTATAAAATTAAAAGGTATTTTATTATATTATAGTATAGGTATCCGCGCGATGCGCGGAATAATTTTTTAAAAATAAATCATTAAAAATGTTCTCTTATTAGTTTGAAATAATAAATAATTTTTTATTGTATCACATTAATATATTTTAAATTAATATATTGAATATATTTTATAATAAATAATTCATAAAATTACGTAGTTCAATTAATTTAGTTGAACTATGTATTCTCCCTTCGCCTCCATCACTCCGTCGCGCCACCCCCACTCGTCTTCAACCCTCTCAACCTCTCCTCCAGATAATTTCATAATCAAATCATATCAAAAGAAAAAAAAATAATGAATCATATAATTATCAAAAATAAAAATGATCAACAGTTTTCTTTATTACATTGTTCACTATCAAATATTATTCGATTGTTAATATTGACTTTTATTAACTTATCAAATTACTTAATGTAATTATCAAGTAATTTTTTTGTTAATATAAAATTATAAATTTATTTTGCTTAATCATGTACTTTATATTTTTTTTCAATATAAAATGTATGGATAGTAATTTGTGAATTTCAATTAATTTCTTTACTGAAATTCTTTTATTTAATTTATTCATTATATTCTCAAAGTTAATTCAAAATTCTTATCCCTCACCCCAACCCTCAATATTTGTAAAGAAAATATTATATTTTAATTATTTTCTCCAGAATACATTGAATTATTATTTTTTGTTACATTTCATAGGTAGCTGAATTTTTTTATTTTACATTTCAAAATATAAGATATTGAATTTAAATTTAGGTCACTTAAGTTCTTATATTCTAATGTTCATTTAATTCATTGTTTTTATTTTGGTAAGAAGAGAATGGATTAATAAAAGAGTTTTACAAAGCAAGGCCTAGTCCGGCGCAAATACATAACAGAAGGGATTGGTAATTCCATTACTTGTTACAGATTGAGAGAGTGATTTTCCCTTAAAATCTTCCCAAAACACTACTCCTACACTAACTGGTGGAGTTACAAAAACATGGAGTCTATCAAAAAGGTCTCGCTCAGAGCCTTGCTTTGCCAGCAAATCTGCTACTCTATTCTGCTTCATGTAAGTGTGGTAGATTGGAGGATTCTCCAAGCTCCCTAGTAAGCACCTGCATTCAATAACAACTGAATCATAGAGTAAGTTACCATGTTGTAGCATTCTTATGATTTTCATTGAATCAATGCAAACTTCTAAGGGTTTGAGATTTTGGTCTAAAGCTAACTTGAGGTCTTCTTTGAGGGCTGAGAGTTCCATGAGGTTATTTGTGGCATGGGTAAAGCTTTTACTAAACCCCATAGTCTAATCACCTTTGCAGTTCCTTATAACTCTCCCAATTTTCCCCTTACCAGGGTTTCCAATACAAGATCCATCGGTGTTCAGTTTAAAGAAGTTGGGAAAGGGTGGGTTCCATTTAAGAGTGATGGTAGTTTTAGGAATTATATTAGTGGCTGATCCTAGGTGATGGTACTCTACAACTTCAGCATGAGGTATGCTGAAGCAGGGTACTGTGCTAGCATTTTGAAAAGTGTTAGCATTCCTCACCTTCCAGAGAGATGACAGTGACAGTGAGAAAGAAAAGTAGTCCAAGAAATATTATTGTCAAAACTAAGGTTGTTCTCTCTTTCCCACGTTGTGGACCAATTGTTGGGATCAAACATGGAGAAGTGAAGAGGGGTTTTGCCTTTATACCTATGGAGGAGATGGTTCCAGAAGGTCGAGGCTAAGTTGCACCCAAAGAAGATATGGTATTGGTCCTCCTGAGTGTCATTACAGCGACACACTGAGTATAACATTGATGCCTCTCTTGTGAAGGGTGATTTAGTGGGGAGGCTATTGTGGTGCATAAACCACATAAAGGTATTGATCTTGTTAGGGACCTTAAGATGCCATATCAAGGAGGAGGTTATATGGGATGTTTGAGGTCCCCTTCTTCTGGTAGCAATGAACTGGTAGGAACTTTTACAGGTGAAAGTGTCATTCCCTCTAAGTCTCCAATGGGGAGTGTCCTGCCTGAGATGGATGCTCTGTATGAAACTATTCTGCATAGTGTAAGTGATGCTTGAAGGGATCTCAAAGTGAAAGAGGGTGAAATCTCATATTCTATCTCTCCAAGTATCTTTAACCATAACCTGATTGGGGTAGTCCAGGGTAAGACCCTAGATGATAGAAAAGAGAAGGGGCATCCCAGGTATCCATCTATCCTCCTAAGCATTTACTTTAGTGCCATCCTTTATGGATAAAAATAAGACATCCTTACAGAGGTTCCAATAGTTGATTATGTTGCACCAAGTCCTAGAACCTTTGTTGTAGTCTTTTCTTGTAGCCCCATACTTAGCCATGAGAGTGTTGGCCCAAAGGGAATTCGGATTAGAAATCATTCTCCAACCCAAGCTTCAGTGTAAGGCTTCATTCTTTAATCAGCCCTCTGCATACCTAACCCACCATCTTTCTTAGGAAGGGTGATGGTGTCCCAGTTGAGAAGGTGTATTCTCTTTTTGATGTCAGTGGTGCCCTAGATAAAGTTTCATTGAGTTCTGTTAATTATCTTATGAGTGGTCTTAGGAATCTTGATATATTGCATAATGTGATTAGAGATGCTAGCTAGAGAGGACTTTGCTAGAGTAAATATACCAAACATGTTGAGGAACTTGGTCTTCCATCTAGCCATCTTGTTTTTCAGGTTGTCAATAATGAAGTGGAAGTCCCCCTTGATAGGTTTTTTATGGAAGATTGGGAAACCCAGATATTTGCCAAAGTGACTAGAGGGTTGAATGCCCAGGAGGGTAGAGAGATTCTCCTACTCATGTAGCCCACAGTTTTTGGAGAAGATAACTTTAGACTTAGTAAAATTTATTCTTTGGCCAGAGTGAGAGCTGAAGTTAAGGAGAATTCTACTAATGGTGTGACAATTTTTAGCATCAGGTCTAGAAAAGAGAGTAAGGTCATCAACAAAGAAGAGATGAGAAATGTGTGGGCCTCTCTTAGAAATGGATATAGGAGTCCATTAGAGGGTGTCAACCTCAGAGGTAATCCTTGGTGTCAACCTCAGAGGTAATCCTTCTAGAAAAGAGTTCCATGTAAAGAATAAAGAGATAGGGGGCATGGGGACCCCCTATCTGATGCCCCTAGTTGGATTAAAAGGAGTGGTCTTCCCCCCATTGACTAGAATGGAAATGGAAGAGGATGAAATGCAGGAAATGATGAGCTTTATTAGATTTGGAGGGAAGTTGAAGAAGAACAGGGCCTGTCTGATAAAAGACCATTCAAGCCTGTCAAAAGCTTATTCCAAATTAATTTTTAGGAGCATGTTGAACTTCTTACCCTTCATTTTGGAGAAGTGAGAGACATACTCCTGAACAATGATAACATTATCACAGTCCCTCCTCTTAGCTAAAAAACTGTCCTGAGAGGGACCAATGATATTGGCAAGTAAGGTTTTGATCCTGGTGGTTATAATTTTAGTGATGATTTTATATTGGGCATTGCATAGCCCAATAGGTCTGAAGTTCTTAAGAGTAGTGGCATTCCTACACTTAGGGATGAGACAAAGGTATGTGGAGTTTACTCTGGGGTCTATAGAGAAAGAAATGAAGGTATCCTGGCGGAACTTCACTATGGAAGGACCCAGAGTGTCCCAAAATTTCTGATAGACAAAGGGATGAAGGCCATTAGGCCCAGGAGCTTTATTTGTCTTGAAAGAGAAAACAACTCTTTTGACCTTTTCAAAGGAAGGGGTGGCTTGAAGGAGGTCATGATTGGAAGAACTGATGGATCCCAGGGTAGAGGGATTTTGTTGGGTAGTGAGGTAGCCCAAGGTGTGTTCATAAGTATAGAGGTTTGTATAGAAGGTAGAGATAATAGTGGAAATATCCTTCTGATGGTAGTGCCAAGTGCCACTATCATCCATGATGGAGTTGATCCTATTTCTTCTCCTTCTGTTAAGAGTGGAAGTATGAAAGAATCTAGTGTTCGAGTCTCTCTCAAGTAGCCAAGAGATCCTGGACTTGAACTTCCAGAATTTATTATCCAAGTCGAGGAGGTGATTGAATTCCTTCAGCAAGGTGTGTTCAAATCCATGAAAGAAGGGGCTAGTAGGGTAGTTAGCAGACTTCTGGATACCAGCTAGCCTTGCAAGCAAGTGCTTCTCTTTCCTGAAAATGTTTCCAAAAGTGTGTCTATTCCAGTCCCTAGCCTTGTCCTCAGAACCTGAGATGGCTGTGGTGACACAGGGGTAATTAAAGAAGGCTTCCCTGATCAGGTTTAGGAAGTCCTGGTGTGTGAGCCATATAGATTCTACCCTGAAGGGATTTATCTGATTGACAGAAGGATAACCTAAGTTAAGAAGAAGATGGGAGGTTCTAGGAATATGAGTGATAGAGGCCTCCGGATATAAATAGATCCAAAGGTCACTTGCAAAGCATCTGTCAAGCCTATCTAGAATAAGGCTCTGTCTATTTCTATATCTCATGTTGGACCAAGTATGTTTACTACCCCAAAAACCAAGGTCAATAAGCTGACATTGGTTTAGGTAGTTCATAAACATGTTAGTTCTATTAAGGTTAACACTAGATCCTCCAAATTTTTCAGAGGCTCTCAGCACCTCATTGAAATCCTCTCTAACTAACCAGATCTTACCCTCAGGGGTAATATAGGTGTCAGAAAAGGAGGAGAGCTGGTCCTAAAGACTAAGCCTAGAGCTAAAATCAGTGCTAGCATAAATAATACTGATAAACCAATAAGAAAGAGGAAATCTAACCTTGACTTTGGCATGAATGGATTGAGAGAAAATAGAAACAGCGGTGATAAAGATAGAGTCCTCTCTCCATATGATGACTAGGCCACCTGAATTTCCATTAGCCTCAAACTGGATAAGGTGGTGGTAGCCTAGCTCTTCATAGAAGTCTTGGTGATCAGTCATCTTAGTTTCCAGCAATGCTAAGATGGATGGCTGGTGTATATTGACCATAGCTTTGCAGTGCTTTCTGAATTCAGCATTCTTAGCCTCCCTAGCATTCCATACTATGCAGTTCTTCATTTTTGAGTGGAGGGGATGTGGTGGCTCTGGTACTGTCACCTTTTCCTTCCCCTTGGTGTTGGAGGTGAGTGCTAATTAGGAGGATCTCTTTTCTCATAAGGTTCACTGTATTTACTCTTAGACCTAGTCCTTCCAACCCTAGTGGAATCAGGATGATCACAATCTCTTGAACTGGCTCTGTGAACTCTAGAGTTAGAGGTTCTACCATGTTAAGGATCTCTGATATTGGGTCTCTGAGATTGGATAGGAACCATTTCCTTGTTGCCGGCTCTCATTTCTTCCAAAGTATTTAATCTCTCTACTTTTTCCAGTGTGAGGTAAGGGGATGATGTGATCGAGGAGAGAGGTTTTGACTGGGTTGGAGAAATTGGGAGCTCCCTAGAGGGAGGTACAAAAGATGGTCCCATAATGCTCCTTGCAGAATCTTAAGGAGGAAAGAAAAGGAGGCTAAGGATCAGATTGTTCATGATGCTGACTAAGTATTCCGTGGTCAGTTTCTCCTGGGAGGAAGAGTTGATCACGTGAAAGAGAGTAACCATCCAGATGTTGGACCCATATGTTTGGAGTCCATGGTTCAGGCTCACCATTGTCAATTATGCTAGGTACTGGGGGTCCTGAATGAGGATGGTGAACTATATCCCCTCCCATTCAAGGTGTAAGGGTACAATTTAGTTGGATAAACAAACCTTCATCCATGATGTTGGCTAATGGTTCAAGGAGAGAAGAGTTATTGCAATGGTAATTTGGTTGGAGCTTGAGGAGTCCATGGTTGATTTCTTGAGTTGAGTTAGCCATACTCTCCTCAGGGTATATACGGAGGGAGGAGGGGGGGGGGGGGGAGGGGGGAAGAGCTGAGGGGTTTTCCCATGGGAAATACCACCAGCATTTAATGCACTGTCCATTCCCTAGATATCCTCCATCATATCACTGCGGGAAGCGTAAAGGTCTCCCGCCGCTAGGACTTTAGGCTCATCATTGCCTAAGTCCATGTGGCTATGAGGGACCCCATAAGTTGGAGCTTCACTCTTTTTAATTCCCATAAGTGTGGGGGGAGAATTTAAGTTAACAAAAGGGGAGTGTAAAGAAGTGGGTTCGAGTTCAGTAGAGATCCCCTGGGCCTTAAGTATAGGACCATGACTGAAAGAGTAGTTGGGCGTCTAACCCAAGAGTTTTTTAGGCCCTCAACGGCATTAGGTGTGTAGGCCTGAATCTTTTTGGGCCTTTTTCCTGCATTGGTGGGCCTTGAGGTTTTCTTTTTGGGCCAGTCCAACATTGGGGGTTTTCTTTGGGTGAGGCTTGGAGGTCTCTCCCTTCGTCGTCCCCGGTAGGTTAGGGTTTAGGAACTTACCTGTGGTAGTGTCGAAGGTTTTGACCTTGACGATGAGATCTCTCTTTGCGTATTATTATTGTTTTTTTGTCTCCGATTGTTTCTTCTTGGAAAATGAAATCATTTGCCATTCTGAACGTTCCGCCAACAAAGATTTATCCTCCGAAGTGGAGGTGATGGCCGTCAATAATGTTGCTTTACATGCATTATCTTCCTTGTTTGGATTTAGTGGGTATGAACATACATTGGATGTGTGGCCAAGACGGCCGAAGTTCTTACACAGGAGGCCCTCCCCTTCGTAAAAGAGAGGTTGGTTATGGTGGTTGATAGAGATCGAGGCTATCACTGGGATATCTAGGGGGATCTAAACGCAGATTTGAGCGTATCTTCCCTGTAGGCCACAGATGTGCAAGCATCTACCTTCAACAGAGTCCTAATCTTTGTGCCGATTCGATGGAGGATTGAGGCATCGTATAACTTCGTGAGAAAGTGAGGGAGTCTGATCCATATGGCCGTTGAATCCACTTTAGTGTGGTTAGGGACGAAGTTGGGTTCCCATGGATTTACAGATATGAAACTACTGGTAATGAACTAAGGTCTCCCATGGAAAATTGAAGCTTGGCTTTACGGTTTCGAAAGTTTTATAGTGAAGAAACCCAAACCTAGATCTATGAGCCATAAAGGTTCTGTTAGCTTCCATAGGTCATCCAATTTTTTTTTCCAGATATTAGCGATTGAAATTCCCTTTGATGGGTTTGATAATGATGGAATAGATCCAAGGCACATATAGCCTAATTTCATCTTCCTTCGATAATAGGATTTTTCTTTCATCTGATCTTGAGACTTCATTCCTGGTTGGAACCGAAGTTCCCAAAGGGATTTTTTGTGAGATGATTTTCCCAGCTACAATTTCTTTGTAAGATGGTAGAGGTTCCGCCATAAGTATCTCTTTAGAAGAATTTACTATTGGAGGATTTGGTAGGAGAGGAGGGATTAAGGTGACATCCATGGCTGGGTTGGGGTGATGGTGGAAGAGGAGTTTAGAGAGAGGGAGGTCGTTCTTCTCTATTCTCGTCGTTTCTTCATTTTAATGTTTAAAGTATGTCTTTTTTCAGAACTGATTCATTGTTTATTGATGCTTTACATGACATACAAAATATAAAATTTTACTTGTTATGATTTTAAAAAGGAAAAATGGTTCGCTGGACCCTTGTACTATGTCTGTTTTGTAATATGGACACTTCTAGTTAAATGTTTGTTATCTGGACCCTTGAACCCATTAAAAAGTAACATTTTAAAAACTTTTTTGGTGAGTATAACACATTCGCCCTATGTCCGCTTCCACGTCTTCCACGTCAGCTTCCATGTCATTTTTAGGTATGACACCCCATGAACACAAAACACATAAAGATTGCATTTTTATTCAAGAATGGTGAATTTGGACTCAAAATGCCAAGAATTGTCAAAATCAATTACAACATTTTCTTCATCAGTCAAAAAAAAAATTATCAAAAAAATGAAAAAATACTTTGACCCACCATGAACATAAAATTCTACATCAATCGGATAATTCTCCCATCTCCAGCGCCCCTTTTGGACATATTAGAAATTGTACAGATAATTCACCAACATTAATGGCTTTTCATCATCATCTAATGGTTCATCTTCATTATCATTTTCATTGAATTCTAATGGATTTTACGAGTTGAATTTTTTTAAGAGAAGTAGTAGTGCAACTACAGAGATTTGAAGGGTTAATTAAGGTAGCTATTACTCATTGTAAGTGTTAAAAGAGACATTGAGAAATGGATCTTCCCCTTCTCTCTTCTCTTATCCATAAACCCTACCAAAATCTCCAAAAAAACAGCCGAAACTCTTTCAAACAATCTATTAACAAAGCAGAATGCGAAATAAGCAACGATGACTTCTTCTTCTTCTCCGTCACCATTCTCTATCTCCTCCTCAGATTTTCCAGCACTTCATCAATCAATCTTCATTTCAGGTAAATCAATCTGTCACTTCTTCAACTATCAACTCATGTGCATCTTACATGCTTTCTTATCAACCATCTACCTTTCGTAATTTCTCCATATCTGACGTTATGAGAGGTAAAGGGTATGAAGTGTCGAGGGGTACATTTAATTGGGTTATTGAGAGATTTAAGAAGGAAGAGATGAGTGGCGATGTGAAGAAGCTAAAAGAGTTGTATGGTTCTTCTGAGTTAGTTGAGAATTCGAGCGAGAATGTTTGTTCTAGGGTTTGCAAATTGATTTATGGAAATAAGTGGGGAGACAATGGGGAGACGATTGTGGGAGTTTTGGGGGCTGCAATGGTGGTTTCTGGGGGCGGAGGTGGAAGGGGAAGGGACTTTAATTTTTAAAAATATATTTAAATTAGAAAAGCAATGGGGAGGAGATTTTTTTTATTTTTTAAAATTATTTTAATATAAAATTAATCAAAAAATACCCTCACTCGCACCCTAGGCGCGTGCCTGCACACACTTTGTCCTAGTCAGCCATTTTAATGTCACATAGGTCTGGTCAACGGTTAAAGGGTTTAAAATATTGCTTTTTAATGGGTTCAAGGATCCAGATAACAAATATGTAAGTAGGAGTATCCACATTACAAAACGAACATAGTACAAGGGTCCACCGAACCATTTTGCTTTTAAAAAATACGTTCTCATTTAACATATTAATTGTATTATACTACCACTACACATACTAAGTACTACTTCTAATAAACATATATACTATATACTACAACTACTGCTACTCTTTATGATTAGTAGTAGTATTATGTTCTTATATTTCATTTAATATTTTAATAAATTACATTTAGATATATATTTTAATACAAATAATAATTAAATGTATCCATAATTTGTTTAACAAACTATAAGTTATCTTTGAAAAGATATTGTATCTCCAATTCAAATAAAGAAAATGAATAAATATCATTAAGAATCCAATTAGAACGCTTTAGTATGATAGCTAACTATTTGTAATATGTAATTTCATATATTTTGAATTTACCTTTAATGGTGTTTTAAACCAAATAACGTTCTTAACTTTGAATATTCGACTTCCTCTCCTCCTCTCCTCATCTCAATTGAATATTTTAAATACTTTTTTCTACTTATCAATATTTTTTCTTGATTATTTTTAATATTATATAATGTTCTTCTCTTTTAATATATATTATGGACTTACATATACTTATAGAAATTTTCAAACATATTAAATGTTAGAAAGATAAAATAAGTGATCACAATAATATTTTAATTCAAATGATTTCTTTGTATAAGTAATTTTGACAATATTATTAATATGTAATTTCATATATTTTTATTTTATCTTTAATCTAGTTTTAAACCAAATAACTTTCTTAACTTGAATATTCGACTTCCTTTCCTCCCCTACTCATCTCAATTGAATATTTTAAATACCTTTTCTACTTATCAATATTTTTTTTTTCTTATTTTTAATATTATATAATGTTCTTCTCTTTTAATATATATTATGGACTTACATATACTTATAGAACTTTTCAAGCATATTAAATGTTAGAAAAATAAAATAAGTGATCACCATAATATTTTAATTTGAATGATTTCTTTGTATAAGTAATTTTGACAATATTATTAATAATCCAAAATTTTATTTACATATTTGATAATGAAATAAAATAAAAAACTATTTACGCCCCCCTCCCCCAATTCTTCCCCCCCCCCCCCCCCCGCGCAGCTGAAAACTCACCCAAAAGAAAAAAAAATCAAAATCAAGTATTTTCTATTCTTTTTAAATTTTTAAATTTAAATTCAAATATTTCTAATCTTTTAAATTCAAATGCTATCACAAAATTATTAAAAGAAGATTAATTTATTATTCTCTTTATTCTTATTTTTCTTAAAAATATGCATATTTATATTATAAGTTATATAATTGAATTGAGATAAATATTTAAGATAAGTGATGATGATAATAATAAAATAGTAGTAGTAATAGTAGTAGTAGTTGTTGTTCTACCGTTATTACTACCACTGCTACTACTAAAACTATCACTACTCTAGCATATTTTTTAATTAACTTATTTTTAGGCTACACTTTATAAGTAATTAAGTCTTCTTATCTTTATTTCAAAATATAAAATACTAAATTTAAATTTAAGTTAATTAAATTTTATATTATAATGCTCATGTGACTTGTTGTTTATCGAGATTTTAGTTGTGTGATTTTAAAAAATATAAACGAAAAATAAAATTAGTAAATATTTTTTATATATAAATATAAATTTGCAAATATACTCATGAAAAGAATTAATCAATTGTAATATTTAAATGCATATACATCTTTTTTATAACGTTCTTAAAGTAAAGTGGATATATAAATGTGATAGAGAAATATACTATATTTGAACACATAAAATATTTGCATTCATTCTTTACACAAATAATCTGATAAATTTTCTTTGTATATTTCAACTCTCAATTGTACTTGCTGATTTCTCAAATATTTATTTTGCATTTTGGAGAGATTTACATGCATAATATTTGTGAAAATTTCAGCTTCCTTGGATATACAAAAGATAAATATGGTGTTAATTCAAAAAATAGTAAAGTTACTATAAAATTAAATCAAGTATGAAAACATACCTTTCTAATCTATTCAAAGAAATCTGATAAGCATTACCTATAATTTTTTTTAATCCATGGTAGATAGATTTGTTTCAAAAAATAAAATGTTAATCATAAATAATAATACAATAATTCAAATCTAAATTAACCATGAAAAATATATATTGATAATTAATCAAACAAATATGATGAGATTACCTGTAATCTTTTTAATCATGTTAGATATATTTGTGACAAAACTTAGATATAATGTTAATCATAAATCACAATAAAAAAATTTAAAAGCTAAGTTAAACATCAACACACTTTGATAGTTATTCAAAGATAATTTTAACAACAATAATAAAAATAATCTTGTGAATAAAATGATCATATAAATTTTTTTGAGATAAATACAATCTAAATATGAAAATAATTGTATATGATAAAAAAAAGAAGAAGAAAAGAAGAAATTTAAATGATACTATATGTATTGAAGGGGATATATAGGAGGTTACAGATTTGGATATTCATGTCAACCAAAATTTCAGTCAAATTCAAAATTTAAATATATCACTTATCAATTTGCTAGAAAAAATAAGGTTCTGACTTATCATTATCTAATAGTATAGAATTTCAAATTTTTTAAAAATAGAAAATCATCTGAGAAGTTACATTCAAACTTGAAAAATACATAATTAGTATTTTATTAGGAACTCAAACTCATTTAACTGATTTAAACAAAAAAAAAAGACGCTCAAACTTGTTCTCATATTTAATTATTTGTTTTAAAAATTCTTAATAGTGCTTCTACAGTGTTTTAACGTGTTTTTAATAGTGTTTTAATTATTATTATTATTATTATTATTATTATTATTATTATTATTATTATTATTATTATTTCCACTTTCCAATTTGATTTAATTGTTTAATTTTCTTTTTATCTTTTGGACTGATCACCTTAGACTCAATTTAGTAATAGGTTTGGATTTTTGGACTTTTTAAATAAAAAGTCCTAGAGCCCACCTTTAATTTTTTTAAAAATTATTATTATTATTATTATTATTATTATTATTATTATTATCCTACTTTTACATACTACGTACTAACACGACTGCTCCTACCACTATACTACTAATTATTATTATTATTTTAATAATATTTTTATTTTTCATTAAGATGTAATTGAACTATATTTAAATATTTTTTTTTCATAATTTATAGAATTTAAATTTAAAAAGAGATAAGTTTGAAATAGTAAAAGTCTATTAGAAATCTTTAAGCATAGGTTTCTATTTTTAATATAATAATTTTTTTTAAAAGAACGATAATATTTTTTTTAAAGAAGAATAATATATTTCAAATTCAATTTTAGAGCTTAGTTAGGCCTCCTTTTTCCCTCTTTTATTTTCAAATTCAAATTTTTAAGTAATATTCTTTATTACAAATTTTTTATTACAACACTTAATAGTTTTGTCCTAAAAATTGCCACGTGGCTTAACAATAGCTTACCACGTGGCTTCCTCTTGTGCTTCGTCCTCTGCTATATAATATATATAGATTTTTAATGTAATATAACAAGATATATTCTTGATTGTTAAAATGTGTGGTGGTTGTGGGGGGGGGGGGGGTTGTAAGATAATAGTGAGAAATAGTTTTCTATATTGGGAAAGTGGGTTGTCCTGCTTCCAATTCTTGACAACCTCTTTTGATTGATAATACATACAAGTATGAATGACTCCATTTATTTTAATTATTTGTACCAATTGAATTTCAATACCATTAAATGTTGTAGTGGGGTGGTAATTACTTCTACATTTTTAATTAAAGGATTTCAGTTCAAACACTCTGTATAGAGCTGCTTTGGATAGAGAGCATTTTACCCCTCATTGAGGGACATTTTGACGTGAATTCAGATTAGTCGAACTTTAACACGAGCACGGAATACTGAGTGAGAAATAGGAATAAAATTAATATTTAATTTTATTTAAATTTAAATAAAATTGAATGCATTTAAGAGATGTATCTCTTCTAAAAAGGTGATAGTATCTTTTTAAAAGAAAGTCATTCTCACGTCTCAACACGTTTTTATCTTATTTTTTTTCAAGTTTATTATTAATTTTCTAACTGGGGTGTTTGTCCTGGTTGAGATTTGTGTGATTGCCAATGTTAAGTAAACTCTTCATTCCAAATCCAACCAACATCAACGTCACATTGAAGAACAAAAAATAATTTTGATCACCGTCACTTAAATTCTAGCAAGTACGTACACTTTGTTGAATGGACTATTTGTTAAATTCAATGTCTGGAAGTTTTCTCATAATAACTGATGCAAACATCTTAATCCTGCAAGTTCCAGGAACTTCTATATCCATATCTAATAGGAGGCTTAATGAGCACCAAAAACACACAGAATTCAGAATTTAAACTTAGAGGTTTTTGCTTTTTATATATGTGTCGAGTTTCTTTTTTGCGCTTTCTATCACACATAATTACATACTTATATATCCATTGCGTCTAGTTTAGATTGCCCATTACAGTGAAATTTACCCTTTCTCTCTACGTGTATTGGTTTGTTGAGTTTCTTTTAGGAGAGTGGTAAAATAGTTGAAACTATGTAAACGACTGAATTGCACGTTGCAACCATTAGTCTCTCGAGAAAATTGAAGGAAAGGTGTCAAACAAGTTTGCTTTTAAATATTGGTAACCTTTGATCAACTTTAAGGGTCAAAGACACTTAAGAATTTGACTAAGTTAATTGGGGATTCAATTAATATTTTTAAAACTTTTTAATCTTTTTAAAAATACAAATTAATCCACAATAATATTTTTAATAAAATAAGTTTTTCAAAAATCAAAACTCCCCTCTCTCTGCTCTCAAACGTTTCGACTCTCTTTCTCTCTCTCAAACGTCTCCCAATAGCTGTTGCTGATCATCGACAACAGATCGACGCAATATTCAATCTCCGGAGACTTTCAATCTCTAGCGACAATAGTTCGAGTTCTTCATTGTTCTTTTCAACTTTCGACTGTCAATTTTCTCCACAATAGATTGACTTGACAACATTCTTCGGTGACTTTCAATCTCCAACGACAACAACTTTGAGTTTTTCATTGTTCCTTTTTCGACTTTCACAGATAAAAAATTAGAGTTTTTTAGCTATGAAGAAAAAGAAGAACTTGAGTTAACTTCTTTTCTAGTATGGGTTAATAAGTTTAATATGTGTTGCTTAAAAATGAAATGAAGACTCAAGCAAATTCAAATTTATGGTATTTCTTCTCTTAATATGATTGATGTAAATATGGTATCTTTTCGGAGTGAACTATGATTTTTTGTTGTTATTGTAGTTCTTGTTCTCGAACATTATTGTAAAAATAGTGAAACTTGAACTTCAATTTTTTTAGACATATGTTATGACCAAATCTAACAACTGTTGTTTTTCTTTGGTTTAAGTGAACACTTACTTAAACAATTGTTGATTTGCTGGTGTTTGTTGTATTTTTTTGGAGTTTTTTTGTTGGTTGTATTTATTGGTGTTGTTGGGTATGTGTTGGTGGTGTTGTATTTATAAATATTTCTGGTGTTAGAGTTGAATGTTGGAATTTTTGTTTGTGTTGTTATAATAGTAAATGTTGGTAAATATTGACGTTGTTGGTGTAAGATGGGCATATCGTATTGAATTTGAGCAGAATCATTGATTTTTAATTCTCTCTTTGAAAAAACCCAAATAAAATTAATGGCAATGACGACGAATACCACCGGTGGGTCTCTCCCATCGGAGGAATACCCACCTCTTCCATATCAAACTAAACCTTTAGAGCCTCCCATAATAACAAACACCCATAATACCAATGTACAACAAAATCTCTATGGGAATGTAGTGAAGCCGAAGCCTCAAATAAACCCAACAACTGGAGTCCCTCCAAACCCAGTTGTTATGCTTCATGAAGAGCCAAATATCACATAGAAGTCATCAGAAGTCAAATCTCTTATTGTGAAGGAAAATATTCAATATGTAATTGTAGGGAAATTTTCATATGATAAGCTTGATATAAGTACTTTAAGGAAGAATATCCTGAAGTAAAGATAGAAGTGGACCTGATGGCACCACTTCCACAAAGAATTAGAATTAATGAAGAGGATGATGAAACAAGAGACATCAAATCAAAGTGGATTGAGATACAATATGATTATATGCCAAACAACTGTTAGGAATGTTGTCTTTAAGGGCATGATGAGCATAACTGTTGGGCATTGTATCTAGAACTTTTTGAAGATAAGAAGGAAAAAGAGGAAAAAGAGAAAAAAGAAAAGAAAACTAAAGAAGGGAATGGAGAAAAGTTAATTTATAGGAGGAATGTAGATGGAAGAAGAATTCAGCAAAGCCAAGAACGAATGACCAAGAAGAATAAATATAGAAAAGATAAATATGGACATATTGAAGAAGAGATTGAATTTAAGGATGAAAATCCTTTCAATGCTCTTACAGATGAGGATGAAGGAAATATGATACAATAAAAGTCAAAGGTAACTCCAAAGATGCAGACTAAGAAATGGGTAAATAAAGTTTTTGGAAGAATGAATGACAAAGGAAATAAGGAAGGGAACATAAGCCTAGATGTAAGTCAAACAAAAAAAAAGGAAAAGGCTAAAACAGAACAAAAATAAAAACAACAAGAATAACAAAAGGACAGAGAGAGGAAAAGGAGAAGAAAGATAAGGTGCCTAGTATATCAATTTGGAGGAGGATCAAAATGATTAAATCAATGAAGGAGCTATAGTGATTCATGAGGATAGTGTGAATGAAGTGCTACCTTTAGCAATAAGAGATGAGGATAGTCTGGATAAAAGGAGATATGAAGGATTAGATAGAACATATCTCAAGGGAAGGGGACTTATCTCCTAAGCAATTTGACAGACTCAGGGGACAATATTCTAAAAACAAAAAAAAGGAGAGGGAGATATGACTGTGGAACAAGCAAATTCTAGACAGTCAAAGAGAACCATCACAAAACCAATTGAATATCAATGAAGGCCCCGATTTAAAATATTTGATCTATGAATACTTAGAAAATGTTCACTAGATTGATTAATATGCAGAAAAGGTATCAATTTTATTTTATTGGACTGATGGAACCATTTCAATAAAGACTAAATATAGAAGGCTATAGGAGGTAGCTAGGTCTCAAATATGCAGTACTGATGCTAATGGTAAAATTTGGGCCTCTGTAGATATATGTTGGATGTTGAGATAAAGAGAGATGATGATCAACAACTTACTTTAAAGCTTTTTAAAGAGGAGCAATAGATAGATATCATCATTACTTTGGTCTATACAAAGTGTACTTAGGTGGAAAGACTTAAATTGTGGGAGTCTTTGTATGATATTTCTCAAAATATTAGTTGTCCTTAGCTAGTAGGGGGATTTCAATGTGATCTTTAATAAAGAGGAAAAACTAGGAGGACTTCCAATGACAGAAGTAGAAGTGAGTGACTTTAATCAATGTGTGAACATGTGCAGCTTGGATGACAAAGGTTTCAAAGGTAGTAAGTTCACATAGTGGAATGGGAGAACGGATGATGATAGTATATTAAAGAGGATGGACAAGGTGATGTGCAAGGACAAGTTACTTGAAATTGAAAATTTGATAAGAAGTGGATCTGATCATGCGCCTTTGCTTATATCTTTTAGCACAAGTTGAGAAGATCACTAAAAGTTTTAAATTCTTACACTTTTGGCTAAAAGAGGATTCTTTTATGGAGGTGATTAGGGAGCACTGAAACAAGATTTTGCAACGAATCCATTTAGCATTTTCCATCATAAGCTAAAGAACCTAAAGAAGACCTTGAGTCAATAGAGCAAGGAGAAATTTGGAAATATTTTTCAAGAGATTGTGACACTGGATGAGGTAATAAAAGTAATAGAGATGCAATTTGAAGAGTATCTTTCTACTCTACATAGGGTAAAATTACATGAAGCACAAGATAAATTGACCAAGTACTTGCATAGAGAAGAAGAGTTTTAGAGGCAGAAGGCAAGCATTGATTGGTTCAGAGATGGAGAAAGAAATACAAAGTTCTTTCATTTAATTATAAAATGGAGGAGAAATAGATTAAGGCTAAATAGAATTCAAAATGTAGATGGGGAGTGGCTGGAAAATCAGGAAGATATTGTTGATGAGGCTATTAAATTCTTTAGGAATAAATTCAAAAAACAAGAAGGATAGGTAGATATGGATATTTTAGATAAGCTCCCTAATATCATCACTGAAGAAGAGAATAATCTCATGCACGATATGCCTAATAAAATAAAAGTTCATCAAACAATTATGGATCTTAACAGAAATAGTGCAGGGGGGCTTGATGGGATAACTGGAGCACCAATATGCATGGGAGATTATAGGATACAATATGTATGCAATGGTGAGAGATTTCTTTAGTGGAGCTGACCTTTCAAGATACATTACTCGTACTAATCTGGTCCTTATTCCAAAGAAAACTATAGTGAATACTTTCTTTGATTTGAGACCTATTTCACTTAGTAACTTTGTGAATAAGATCTTTTCAAGAATTATTCATGAAATAATGAAGGTGTTTTACCAAGAATTATTTCAAAAAGCAGACAGGTTTTGTCCTAAGGAGGAGCATTACAAAGAATGTATTATTGGTGCAAGAAATTGTCATTGAAATCAGGAAGAGAGATAAACCTCCTAATCTGGTCATAAAGCTAGATATGATGAAAGCATATGATAGAGTATAATGGACTTTCTTATTAAAGGTATTAAGGAAAATTGGTAGTAAAAAAATGATTGATATAGTGTATAGACTAGTGGAGAATAACCGATACTCTATTCTTTCTAATGGTCAGCCTAAGGGATTGTTGAAATCAACTAGAGGTTTAAAGTAGGGTGATCCACTCTCACCTACTCTGTTTATATTAACTGCTGAAGTGATTTCAAGAGCTCTAAATGCATTAATGAAGAAGAAAGATTTCAAGAGATTTGGAATGCCTAGAGGAAGTCCAAGAATTAATCATCTGGCTTTTGTTGATGACATAATAATCTTGTGTAAGGCAGATACTAGGACCATGCAATTAATTTCTAGTACTTTAGAAAAGTATGAGCAAGCATCAGATCAGAATATTAATAAGGACAAAAGTTCTATCTATATGCATCATAAAGTATCTGGGGGAGATGTAGTTATTGCAGAAATTGCAACAAGAATTTTGAGGAAGGAATTTCCATTTACTTATCTTGGATGTCCAATTTTTTATAGAAGAAAGCACAAAAATTATTATCAGCAGCTGATGTAGAAGATTAGCTCAAAATTATAGGCTTGGAAAGGAAAATTATTATCCTATGGAGGTAGGGCAATTTTGATTAAACATGTTCTACAGAGTATTCCTGTACATTGTTTATCAGTAATGAATCCTCCTTTAAATATTCTAAATCAGATTCAGAAGATTATGGAACAATTCTTTTGGAGTAGTTACATAGGAGGAAGAGGTAGACATTAGATAAAATGGAAAAATTTATGCCTGCCAGTAGAGGGCGGGGGTCTAGGTTTCATACTTATGCATGATATATCTCTTGCTTTGTTCTGTAAATTATGGTGGAACTTTTGAAAAAATAAATCTTTATGGAGGGAGTTTATGGAGAATAAATATTTCAAGAAGAATCATTGTAATCTAGTAATGTGGAGGATTGGAGGGGGTTCACAGGTATGGAAAAAAATGCTCTAAGCCAAATATCATATTGAGCATCAGATAGGGTAGAATGCTAGAAAAGAAAAAGTGTCAGTTTAGCATGATAATTGGACTTGATTAGGTGATTTATAGACCATTACAGGAGATGATTTTGAGTGGGATGATTCATATAAATTACTGAAAGAGTTAACAAAAGAGAATGAATGGGATTCTCAACTGTTGTGGAAAATTTTACCACAAGAGATTGCAGATCATATTATTAGTAATATCAAACCTCTAATAGAGGAAAGATTAACTGATAAACTGTAATACCCCATAATATTCTAAGCTCAATTCATCTCTTAGTTTCATGCTTAAGGGGTTCAAGGCTTACAAATTTCACAAAGTGTTGAGGACTTAGTCATTTTCAAGACCCCTAAACATTGATGATTTTTAGTTTAGCCTTTCAAAACCCAAAATATTGGTTTTAAGTTGAGTCATGGTTAGGGAGATTAAAAGTGTGTCTCGAGTTTGTTTTGGGATTTTTGAATAACGTTCGGGCCATGTTTGGATAGCCAAATCAGTGAGGCATTACAATTTTTCCATGAGGCATTGCTCTCTCTTATAGTGAGGAGCTTTGCGATGCATTGCTCTCTCCACTGGAGTAAGCTATGCAACACGTTTCTTTCACCCATACAGTGTTATTGTTTAAGTGCCTAAGGGGGTATTTGGGTCAGTTTACCTCATCCTATTTCATCCATAACACGATTGGGGTTCCAAAAGGGCATTATTTGCCTCTTTCACTCCAAATTGCTCTCAAGAAACCCCCCTTCTTCCCCAAGAACAAATTCAAGCTTTATTCTCAAGAAATCAAGAGTTCAGTCTTCCAATCCAAGAAATCTTCAAGAATTTAGTTATTAAGGTATGTGGGATGTTCGTCCATGGGTCCCTTTCATCTATGGAGACTAAAACCCTCATTGGTTTAATTGAAGAGTTTATACATGTTTAAGATGAAAAAAATCCGTGACTCTCTTGTTAATTAAATTACAAGTTATGTTTAGAAGTGTTTTCAAATGGAATGAATAATATTATGTTTGAAGTGTTGCGATCCCCATGTCATGATTAATTGATTTCAGTATAAATCCCTAAATTATGAATTTAGCCATGTAATTAATCTATTTTCTCATATTTAAGAACATTCGCATGTTCAAGTCTATAATCCCCACATGTTTGATGAAATATCTATGTTTTGGGTATTTGAACCATGATTACATACTTTAGTATTTCAAGTTTGATATTGTATTTTATTTTCAATCATTTAGTGCTGCGAGTTATGAACACCCGATGCCTACGTGTTTTACATGATTTTAGATCTTTCAAGTAATGATTTCAGTTAAACCATGAATGTTACTATTTACTTAGTTGTTATGGTCATGATGAGCAATGTCAGTTGTTATGTTTAGTGAATTCAGTTTAGTTTAGTAACAGTGTCAGTTTAGTTGAGAGTAGGATTTAGCACCGAGCGAACCCAGGGATGAGGGATCACCTTCCAGTGGAGGATGTGACCTTTAGTAGTAGTCCCTAAGTTCTAGAAATACATAGCCAATGTAGGTTTAAGATGTCTTCCTGTCAGATGAGGGTTGACATATATCTCATGAGAGCACCTGCCAGTAGAGGGTGAATCCTTAGTTTTTTAGGACACCAGTTTAGTGAATCCACACAGCCAGTGTTAGTACCCGTGGCACGGTACTGACACCCTTCCAACTGAGGTTATAGGTTAGACCCCGATTAGCTCAGATTGGGGCATATCGGTTACATGATACCCCTCACAGTCTCAGTATAGTAATCAGTGTATTACAATTTAGGTTTGCTTGGCCAAGTGTACAGATTTTCAATTATTCACTTATATAACTTTCAGTATTTCAGATTACAAAATATCTCAGAAGCATATTTATACTTGGTCTGGTATTTTTAGATATTACTTGTTTATGCATTTATGCTTAGTTACTTTATGCATATCAGCTAATCCTCATCTCATATACCAGTACATTCAAAGTACTGACCACATACTTTTCTTTGCACTATGTTGTCTTATAACATAGGTTCAGACGTATAGTTTCCCTATCGCTCGTAGATAGTTCAGCATTACTCAGCAGCAATAGTGGTAAGTCCTCATCCATCGAGGACATGATTTGCTTTTTTCAGTTGCTTTAATATTTTCATATGTTCAGTTAGTTGGAGTTAGTTAGGGGTTTGTCCCATCAAGACGTCATGATGTTTAGAGGCTTTCAGACAATTAGTTAGATAGTCAGTCAGTTATTTTAGTATTATTAGTTGTTATTAGATATTTCTGACATGTTTTGATTCGTATTTCAGTATCTAGTTTTACAGTATCTTATTAGGTTACCTTTCACACATGTGATGTATTACTATTTGTTCAGTGCTCACAGCAGGTACCAGCTCATGGGTTGGCTTGTGGTCACTTGTAGTCGTAAGAACCATTGTTGCTACTATGGGGTAGACTCAGGTCATGACAAAACTTAGTATCAAAGCCTAAGGTTTTAAGTGTCCCAAGGAGTCTGAAAGCCGCATTGAGTAGAGTCTCTTGCATATGGACAAGAAGCTATGAAACATTTTAGGAAAATTTCCCTTCCTTCAATGTTCCTGTCATGCTAAAGAGTGTGAGATATATTTAAACTCTATTTATAACTCATCCTTAGTTCCGTTTATGGCAAATGCCTTCCAGAAAAAACAATGGAAGAAGGAATGAGGATCAGCCCGCACCACCACTTGTTCAGAAAGATTCCCTGAATGAGCATGATTCTCACACCGAATTTAAATTCATGTGTCATGATATTTATCCTAGTGTGTGAAGTACTTATTAGGTGAATTGTTTATAGAAATCACTTAGATCCAAGTTGAGATAAGAACCTTAGATTTGTCTAAAGTTTGGTGTTAAATTCTACAAGGGTCAACTTTGAAAGTGTATATATTTTTATGTATGTAGTATTTTTCATATTAAGACCCACCAAATTGTAGGTAATTGAAATAGATTTCTAACAATATCAATTTTGCCTTAATCTGATACCCGAGTGAACAGTAATGGCATTTTTCGTGTGAGGCAGTAAGCCACGACGATTACACCGCATCGCGGTGAGCCTTCAAAATTCAATTCGGGTACGAATTTAAATGTATAAGGGTCATTTAAGTCTTTTACCCTCAATCCAAGTCATATAAGCATGAGTTAAGACATAATTTAGGGCATTATTTTCCCATTATCCTTCACTTTTCTCTCCAAGAAACCCTACCCTAATCCTAAGAACATCAAATTCAATTCTTCTCTCCAAGAAAAGCCAAGAATTCAAGTTTTCCAATTCAAGAAAGCTTTCAAGATTTTGTTTCTTCTTCAATATTTAAAGTTTTAAGGTATGTGAGAGTTCATCCATGGGTCCCCTTTTACCCATGGAGCCCCAAAACCCTTGTCTTTCAATTAAAGAATGAATTATGTTAATTTGTCTGTTCAAGGAATGATTGAATTTTCATGTTTTCATGGTGTTTTAATTCAATTCAGCTCATATGTGATTCCATGCAAGATTTTGAATTTCTCATGCCATGAATTTGAGTTTTCCTATGCTTTATTCAAGTGAATTCCATGATAGATCCTAAATTCATGATTTTTACCAACATTCCTATGTTTTAAATTCATGCTTTCCACATGTTCGATGAAATTTCCATATCATGTTCACTAAATTTTAAGATAAATCCCCAAGTTATGAATTTTTTCTTGTAACTCTATTGTTCCCTCATGTTAAGATATTCTTATGGTCAAGCGATGATCTTTACATATTTTGATGAAACACCCATGTCCTATTTCAAGTTAATTTCATGTAAATTGCCCAATCCATGATTTTAGTTATGTAATCATGCTATACTCTCATGTTTAAGATATTTCCATGTTCAAGTTCATGATGCCCATGTGTTTGATGAATTGTCCCATGTTAAAGTATTAATCTCCATGTGTTTGATGAAATGCTTAAGTGATGGGTTTCTTTGAATAATGACTTTTTATTATGGTTTTGAAGCTTTAATATGTCCCTGTTGTTATTGCTATCAAGTACTGGGGGTTATGAATACCCAAAATTTAGTTGTTAACTTAGTTTTAGTATTTTCAGAATGGGTTCAGATGAACCATGAGTCTTGTCATCCAATTAGTCATCATAATCAGTTTATAGGTTAATAATTACCTCAGAATCCATATGCACTATTATTTTCAGAATACCATGACCTGGGTTTATTAGTTATCAGTGTATGTATCAGTTAGTATTTCAGTTTCCTTCAGTTGGGACTAAGATTTAGCACCGAGTGAATGCATGGATGATGACTTCCTCGTTATTTAGGAAGATTCATTAGTAGCAGTTCCTGTATTCCAGAATTACGTAGCCAACATAGAACATGAGGAGGCACCCATCAGTTTAGGCTGCACTACCTCTCAGGGGTCGCCCATCAATTTAGGATTGACATCCTAATCCTTCAGGACATTAGTTAGTGGATCCACACAGCCAGTGTTAGTACTTGTGGCACAGTACTGACACCCTTCCAACTGGGGTTACAGGTTGGACCCCGATTAGCTCAGATTGGGGCATGTCGGTTAAATGAGACCTCCTATAGTTTTAGTTTGTTAATCAGTATAATTCATTTTTAGGTTTACTTGATCATAGCATACATCTATCAATTATTCAGTATCAGTATTTTAGTACTTTTGTTTATAGATTATTTCAGTATCATGTTATATGCTTGCTCTTACATTCTCAGATTTTACAATATCATGCATTCATGTTTAGTTATCCCATGTTATATAGTTAGTCCTTATCTCATAGGCACAGTACTCCACAGTTTCAATCTAGTTATTTAGACTAAGTACAACGTAGTCTTACATGACCAGTATTCAGTTATCAGTCATTTAGTTAATCAGATAAGCCTAGTATATGTCAGTTTACATCATGTAGTTTTAGACCTAGTATCATACAGTATCCATGTTTTTTCGTATCCCAGCTTCAGTTCTACTTATATTATAGAAGTAAACTTTTAAGAAACTAAGTTTAGTGATTCACTATCTTATCAGATTATGTTTGTTACTTATGTTTCAAGATATTTTCATCTTTCAGTTTATTCCAGTCTATTGGTGAGTCTACTTACACTTAGAATGCATGCTTTAAGATTTCATACATAATCATTTTTTACTTATTGCATTCACCCCTGCATACTCAGTACATTCCATAGGTACTGACCCACACATATGTCTGTGTGGGTACATTGTTTCATAATGTAGGTACCATTTGTAGCCCACACATTATTATCAGACAGTTGTAGTTTTCAGCCAGCAGGTGATGAGTTCTCTTATTTCAGGAACTCCAGACAGTTTTAGTTTATGTATAGTTCATTTAATTTTTTCATATGTATTGATTAGTGGTTGTTGGAGGCATTTCCCAGCTATCTATAGTCAGTATAGTAGAGGCTTCATAGATGTCAGTCAGAGTCAGTCATGTAACTTGAGTTCTTTTTCAGTTTTATCAGATTGTAAATTTTATTAGTTACATATTATTTCAGATTTTCAATATGATTTTGTTTCTGTACAGCAGAACTTGTTATTTAATGTATTATAATTCAGTTTCTTAACAATATGCCAGTTCGTGGGTTAGCTTGGGATCACTTGTGGTTTCAAGCACCGTGTGGCATCCAGGGTGTACTCTCGGGATATTATAAAAGGCCTAGTGGTACATTACAGGAGTTTAGCATCCCCTCTGGAAGTGGTAAGTGGTGAACATGGATTTTGTGATAGGGTTACCTCGTACTCATCATCAACATGATTCAATTTGAGTCATTGTCAATAAAATGACCAAATCAGCCTATTTCTTACCAGTTCATACTTCATACTCAGCTAAGGATTATGCTAGGCTTTATATTAAAAAGTTGGTTAAGTTGCAAAGAATTTTGTTGTCTATTATATTAGATAGAGGTACATAGTGTACTTCTCACTTTTGGAAGGCTTTTTAGAAGGGCCTTGGTGTCCAAGTCAATCTCGGTACAACTCTTCATCCTCAGATAGATGGTCAGGCAGAAAGGACCATTCAGACTTTAGAGGACATATTGAGGGCATGTGTTGTTGACTTTAAAGTTAGTTGGGATGAACACTTACCTTTGATTGAGTTTGCCTATAACTATAGTTATCACTCCAGTATTCAGATGGCTCCATTTAAGGCTCTCTATGAAAGGATATGTAGAAATCCTATTAGTTGGTTTAAGGTAAGTAAATCCTATTTGATAGGGGAAGATTCAGTGTTTGAGGCAATGGATAAAGTTCAGTTGATACGGGAGAGGCTGAAGATAGCCCAAAGCCATCAGAAATCTTATGCAGATGTAAGAAGAAGGGATTTTAAGTTTGAGGTTGGTGATTTGGTCTATTTGAAAATTTTGCCTATGAAGGAAGTAAAGTGATTTGGTAAGAAGGGGAAACTCAGTCCCCATTATGTTTGCCCATATAGAATCTTGAGTCATTTTAGGAACGTAGCTTATGAGCTAGAGTTGCCTACAAATTTGGCGTCAGTACATCCAGTATTTTATGTTTCCTTGTTAAAGAAATGTATTGGTGATTCAACTATAGTTACATTTAGCAGATATGGACGTTAAGGATAGCCTTTCCTACGAAGAAGTCCCAGTTGAGATCCTTGATCCGCAGATTCGTAGGCTATGAAATAAAAAAGTTCCCTTGGTTAAAGTTCTTTGGCGGAATTAGTCTATTGACGGAGCTACTTGGAAAGCAAAAGTAGATATGTGAATTAAGTAGCCCTATCCCTTCTCTGCAAACCCAGATTCAGCTTGAGGTAACAATTTTTCTTAGATTGATTCTTTTCCATTCTCAGTTTCAGCTATGTACCCAATCTCATATCATTGCATGCATTCACGAAATTAGTTTAGTTTATGTATCATGTTTTAGACTCAGTTATATAATCATGTTTCAAGTCATGCATGTTTAGTATATGATCTCAGTTTCCTCAGTATTCTTAGCTAAACCAGTCTTATTCGAGAAAGAATTTACTAAGAGGGATATATTGTAATACCCCATAATATTCTAAGCTCGTGTCAGCTCTTAGTTGTATCCTTAAGGGGTCTAAGGCTTAATAATTTCACTATGTGTTGAGGACTTAGTCATTTCAAGATCCCTAAATTTTGCGGATTTTTAGTTTGGCCTTTTTGACCCTGAAATATTGGTTTTTAAATTGATTTATGGTTAGGAAGGTAAAAGTATGTCTCGGTTGAGTTTCAGGATTTTTGAATGAGGTTCGAGCCATGTTTGGATAGCCAAATTAATGAGCCAATGCAATTTGGCTGCGAAGCATTACTCTCTCCCATGGTAAGGAGCTCCGCGGTGCGTTTCTCTCTCCACTGAAGTAAGCTACGTGGTGCATTTCTCTCTCCTACCCAGTGTCATTGCTTAACTTTCCAAGGGGTATTTGAGTTATTTTTCCTCATCCTATTTCGTCCATAACACGAATTGGGGCTTTCAAAAGGGCATTATTTGCCTCTTTCACCCCAAATTGCTCTCAAGAAACCCTTCTTCTTTCCCAAGAGCAAATTCAAGCTTCATTCTTAAGAAATCAAGAGTTCAAGCTTCTAATCCAAGAAATCTGTAAGAATTCAATGTTAAGGTATGTGGGATGTACATCTATGGGTCCCTTTTACCCATGGAGCCCAAAAACCCTATTTTGGTTTAATTAATGAGTTTATACATGTTTAAGATGAAATAAATCCATGAATCTCTTGTTAATTTAATTACAAGTTATGTTTCCAAGTGTTTTAAAGTGGAATGAATCATATCATATTTTGAGTATTGCAATCCCCATGTCATGATCAATTGATTTCAGGATAAATCCCTAAATTATGAATTTAGCCATATAATCATATTTGTTCCTCATGTTGAAGAACATTCGCATGCTCAAGTTTATGATCCCACATGTTTGATGAAATGTCTATGTTTTGGGTATTTAAACCATGATTACATACTTCAGTATTTCAAGTTTGATATTGTATTTTCTTTTCAATCACTCAATGCTGGCGGGTTATGAACACCCTATACCTATATGTTTTACCTGATTTAAGATCTTTCAAGTAATGATTATAGTTAAACCATGAATGTTACCATTTACTCAGTTGTTATGGTCATGATGTTCAATGTCATTTGTTATGTTTAGTGAATTCAGTTTAGTTCAGTAACAGTGTCAATTTAGTTGGGAGTAAGATTTAGCACCGAGCAAACCCAGGGATAGGGGCACACCTACCAGTAGAGGGTGTGACCTTTAATAGTAGTCCTTTAGTTCTAGATCTACGTAGCCAACATAGGTTTGAGATGTCTTCCTGCTAGTTGTGGGTTGACATATATCTTATAAGAGCACCTGCCAGTAGAGGGTGACTCCTTAGTTATTTGGGACACCAGTTTAGTAAATCCATATAGCTAGTGTTAGTACCCATGGTACGATACTGATACCCTTCCAACTAGGGTTACAGGTTGGACCCAATTAGCTTAGATTGGGGCATGTCGGTTACATGATACCTCCCACAATCTCAGTATAGTAATCAGTGTATTTCAGTTTAGGTTTGTTTGACCAAGTGTATAGATTTTTAGTTATTCAGTTATACAACTTTCGGCCTTTCAGATTATAAAATATCTCAGAAATATGTTTACACTTGGTTTTTCATTCTCAGATATTACTTGTTCATGTATTTACGCTCAGTTACTTCATGTATATCATCCAATCCTCATCTCATATACTAGTACATTCAAAGTACTGACCAAATACTTTTTTTTGCACTATGTTTTCTTATAACATAGGTTCAAATGCACAGTTTCTCGACCGTACTTAGATAGTTTTGCATTACTCAACAACAATAGTGGTGAGTCCTCATCTTTTAAGGACATGATTTGCTTATTTCAGTCACTTCAGTATTTTCATATGTTTAGTCAGTTGGAGTTAGTTAGGGGTTTATCCCATCAACTCCTCATGATGTGTAGAGGCTTTCAAACAATCAGTTAGATAGCCAGTCAGTCATTTTAGTGTTATTAGTTGTTATCAGATATTTCAGACAAATCTTGATTCGTGTTTCAGTATCCAATTTTACAATATCTTATCAGTGTACCTTTTGCACATATTATGTATTACTATTTGTTTAGTGCTCATAGCAGGTACCAACTCATGAGTTAGCTTATGGTTACTTGTAGCTATAAGCATCATTGTTGCAACTAGGGGGTTTCCTCAGGTCGTGACATACACCTTACTGGTTGTTGAATTCTAAGAGGTATTTTACTGTTAAAACATCTTGGCAGTACATAAGATACAAAGAGGATACAAATAAGATTTATAAATGGATGTGGATGCAAGGACTTCATTCAAATATCATTTTTGATGTGGAAATTATGGTAGTTTAAGATCTCAGTTGATGATAGAATATGGAGATAGGGATTTGAAGGTCCCTCAAGATTCTGGTGTTTCCATAACCCCCATCAGGAGACCACGACACATGTCTTCTGCAGACATAATATTGCTAACAGGACTTGGTCCTACTTTTGTTTTTTCTCTGGTCTAAATATAGACGGTCTCTCACTTAGAGAAGTCATAATGTTATGGTTGGGATCCTAAGTCAAAAAGGGTCTCAAACCTTACTGTAAATCTTTACCAAGCATTATAGTTTGGGAGTTATGGAGAAGGAGAAACAATAACAAGCATATGGGTAAAAGTATAGGTATACAAAGAGTCATCCACAATGTGATGCACACAATTCATAAGCTATTAAAGGTTAGAAAACCTAAATGCAATTTTACAAAAAGATGGCCAGATGTATTACAGCAACCAGAAACCTTTAGAGGGGGACTTAAGGTTAAGCAGGTGTTATGGGAATTTCCTCCTAGAGGGTAGGTAAATTATAACAAAGATGGTGCCTCTAGGGGAAACCTCAGAGTAAGTTCTTATGCTTTTAGCCTTAGATATGCGGAATGGGATTTAATATATTCTGAAGTAGCCATCATTGATGATACTACAAATACAATTACAGAAGCTATGGTTAGTCTACATGCAAGCAACAATTGTAAGTAGTCAGGTTATGATCAAGTCATTTTTCTAATAGACTCTTTACTATTCAAGAAAGTGTTATCTGGGGAGTAGGCATGCCCATGGAACATAACTCACATTATAGAGAAAATTCAGGATAACATACACTACAAAAATATCATCCATCACATATACAAAGAATAGAATAATTTGGTGGATTACCTAGCTAATCATGCAATAAACTCAGGTAATTATACATATGAGCATTTTAGGAGCATGCAAATGCACACAATAAAGATAATTAGAAGTGAAAAATTATAGAGCCCATATTTATGAGTTTCATCAATTAAGGGATGAAGGGGTTGGTTAGGCTGAAACATCAACTTTTTCACTACTTCCAAATTTACAAGAGAATTAAGGGAAACAAAAAGAGTGAAAAGCTATCTAGCCTAGGCTATTACAAGCTTCAAAAAGGACTTGGCAACATGGAGGGGCTTGGGTCGAATTGGAAGTAGAAAACCTGGGTGAAGATTCCAAGGCTATTAGGTAGAAGTGTGAAGCTTCCCATGCACTTCACCACAAAACTACCTATGGAAATAGAGTGAACAGTCAAAACAAGGAGGGATTCAGAGATACCAACAGAGTTTAAAACCTTACCTAGTAAGGGAATCCATCACCCTAAACAATTACCTCAGTCAAACAAAATAACCAACACTAATTCCGTCTACCAGAGAGCACAACTAAGAAGAGCAAAAGTAAAAAATATAGGTATGTGCAAATCAGACAAACGGGATATAGAAGCACTCACTCTTGAAAGCTGATATAGAAGATGATGAGTTTTGGATGGTAACATAGTTGATAATCCAAAGAAGAAGAAGAATCATGGTGAGGTTGAGGAATGGAGACATCATATTTGAGGTAGGAAGTGATTAGGAAAGTGAGAGGCTAAGTTAGGAAATGAGACCCCTTACCTTATTTATATGTAATAATAGTGGGCTAGGTTTGGGGGCAACTTTGGGTTGTTGGGTTTTTGATTTTTTGTAGAGTAGTGTGTTTGTATTTGGGCCATTTGGACTTTGTGTGTAACTTTTATTCAATAATAAAACCCAAATTTTTTTAAAAAAATTAATGTTGTTGGTGTTGATGTATTAGTAAATGTTGATGTTGTTGGTGTGTATTAGTGTTGGTGCTGTTGATTTATTTGTGTTGTTGTTGGTGGTGGTGGTGTTGATTTGTTTGTGTAGTTGTTAGTGTCTTGCTAAATATTAGTATTGTTGTATTAGTTAATATGGTGTATTTATAAATGGTGATATTGTTGTTGGTATTCTTGTTGATATATGTACATATGTATATATGTGATAAAAATATTGTTACTATTGATAAATCTTACTACTGGTTTGTTTTATTCAATAGATGACTCATATATTCCAATAGATGACTCATCTATTGGAAAAAACATAACAATTATTCCAGGAGATGACTCATCTATTAGATAAAATCATAGCAGTTATTTCAACAGATGTCTGTCAAGACTATTTTGATTTCTTCCAACAGATGGATAATCTATTGCAATAGATAGGTCATCTTTTGGAAGAGATCAAAATAGTATGGTATACTATTTTAATTTCATCCAGAAGATTATCCATTTATTACAACAGATAGGTAATTTGTTGGATAAAATTAAAACAATATACCCTACTATTTTGATTTCTTCCAACAGATAGGTAATCTGTTGCAACAGATGGGTCATTTGTTGAATGAAATTAAAACATTATTTAAATTATTTTTTCTTCTTCTAGCAAATCACTCATCTGTTGCAACATATGAATAATCTAATACGTGAAATCAAAACAATAATACCCAGTACTATTTTGATTTCTTCCAATAGATGATCCATCTATTGCAATAGATTACCCATCTGTTGCAAGAAATCAAAATATTATTTGAAACTATTTTTATTGTTTTCAATAGATCACTCATCTATTGCAATAGAGGAGTAATCTGTTGGAATTATTATTACACTATGTTGTACTTGTTAGATTTATCATTATTCTTTTTCTAATGATGCATAAATCAATTATAATATTTTTTAATTTTCCTCATATTTGTAGATAAAATGACTCCAAAAGAAAAGAAAGTGAATCAACTCCAATGAAAGGAAGAAGTATAGTAGCTAGGCTACATTCACCACTATATGAGCTTGTTGTACAAATAATATCTCAATCAGAAGTAGAAGAAAATGAACATGAGAAAGAGGAAAACATCACAAGAGATATTAAATTTAGATCAAAAAGTCAACATGATCTAAATGCTAACATTGATCCTAATAGCCCTTCCACTGAAGAGTTTATTAAAACCATCAATATTGATATTTTTTCTATGAGAATGATGTGTGATGGTGTCACAAATTTAACTGGTGATTGTGTTGTAAAGTCAGTCAAAATCTTTTGATACATTCAGAAAAGTACTTTGAGAACAAAAATTGAATGCTTTTTTAGGGACAATTGCTTTGGGCAATATCTTGATTTGTCAGAGGAAAATAATTCTCATTTTCAAATAACCATGGTCTATGATCTTCTCAAACATAGATTTATGTATGAAAGTAAAGATAAGATGGATGAGGTGTGGATAAATTAATGTGGCATGCCATTTTATTTTGGTTGGAAGGAGTTTGCCATAGTTATTAGACTAAAATGTTATCCTTCTTCACAAACTATATCTATTGTAACACAAGAAAAACATACCACACACCAAAAGATAAGTCAAGTGATGGTGATGACTTGGTGTCCTTTATTGGTCCAAGCTTCAAAACTAGAAATTTGATAGAAGAGTTGAAAGGTAAAATACTTTCAAAGAAGCACAATCAATTATTTTGATTGGTTTGGTTTGTACATAATATTCTTTGGACAAGAGATGTTAACAACATACCACTCGATTTAATAAACCTCTCTGAGGATCTTGAGGCATTTAACAACTCTCCTTGGGGGTCATGAAATCTTTAAAATGACTATCAAATATTACTTGACTCCGTTAATGCCAAAGACAGTCAACTTATATGACTTTCCATGGGCATCCATGGTAAATATTTTTTTATGTTTTATTTATTATTGAATAATTCTTTTAATTTATTATCATAATATTTATAAACTTGGGCATTTGAAGTCATTCCTTATCTCAGACAACAAGTGAACTACCAGAAGAAGTTTCATGTTCAAGAATTCTGAGATGATTGCCAGTCAAAAATAATTTTAAAAAGTAAAATTTCTTAATTTTTTCAACCCACTCGAGGAAGTAGTGTGTCTAATTTTAATTAATAATTTATTTTATGATTTAATTATCTTTCAATTATATGTACTTATTTATCTTAGATTGTGTATTTGTGGCTTGTCCCAAGTAATCGAGAGTTGAAGATGTCATTTTTTGTTACTTTGTGGTCTGTGCAAACTTTACCGGATCCTAAGGTAATTGATAAAATAAAAAAAGAATTGGTCAGAACAACAACCATCAAAAGAAAATCACTTGGTAAGGGTGGGCTTATTCTTGGTAATGTTTTTGTTGATGGTGTTTCTATTGGTGTTGTAGATAGTGTTACTGGTGGTATTGATGGTTGTGATGGTACTATTATTGGTGATAATGGTGGTGATAGAGTTGTTTCTAGTGATGGTGATGGTGATGGAGCTGTTGTTATTGGTGGTAGTAGTGATGGTGCTGCTGTTGGGGTTGGTCGTGTTGATAAGATGGTTGATGCTCCTCTTGCAGTTTTTGAAATAAAATATTATCATGATTATGATCATACTGATTTTACTAATTTGTTGGTAGATATACCCCTTGAAGTTGGCATACTACAAATTTTGCAGGTGTTACCCCTCCTAGCTTATGTTCTGCATGCAAATGCCAATAGTACAAGGAAAAACACGATGGAGTGATTAATGCTCTTAATGCATTAACTGCTACTATAAAGGAATTGACATCTAAGATGAGAATCATTTAATCAAAGAGGATTTCAGATCCATTCACTCCATTAGAAGTTAAGAGGATAAAATGGAAATTTCCAAGGTATTATCAAGTATCAAACAAAAAAATTATAACTTCTCTTTCTTGCAGTGTTGAGAAATGTCAAAGACCACATGAAAGCAACATGAGCCAAAAAACATGAATATTTATCATCTATTGTAACAGATATGTAATTTGTTACAACAGATAAGTCATTTATTGCGACAAATTATCTATTTACTGCATAACTTGTAGTAGTTAGGTAATATGTAAATAAGTACAGAGATAAGTGTAACAAATATCCCATATTTTGCACTAGATGGGTTGTCTATTGTTACAAATTACCTATTTGCTGCATAACTTATAGTAGCTAGGTAATATGTTAAAAAGTACAGAGATAAGTGCAATAGATATCCCTTCTGTTGCAACAAATTATATATCTGTTGAAATATGTGGGTCATCTATTGCAACAGATTATCTATCTGCTACATAACTTGCAGTAGCTAGGTAATATATTAACAAGTGCAGAGATAAGTGCAATAAATATCTCATTTATTGCAACATATTACATATCTGTTACAACAAATAGGTCATCTATTGTAATAAATTACCCATCTGCTGGATAACTTATAGTAGCTAGATAATATGTTAACAAGTGCATAGATAAGTGCAAAATATATTCCATATGTTGCATTACATTATCCATCTGCTGCATAACTTGCAGCAGCTGGGTAATATGTTAACAAGTACAGAGATAAGGGCTAAAAATATCCCATCTATTGTAAAAAATTAAATATCTATTGCAGTAGATGAGTCATCTATTGCAACATATTGCATATCTATTACAATAAATAGGTCATCTATTGTAACAAATTACCCATCTGCTGCATAACTTTATGTATCTTTTTCTGTCTCATTATATCTTTGTGATAACTATTAACAATTCTAAGTTTTCAGGTGAATGTCACAATACATGGTACTGCTGAACAACATACTATCATTGTTGATAATCTATCAACTGCTTTCAAAGAGGAAGAAAAAGAGAAGTCTGTGTTTGATTCATCTTTAAAAAATAATAAGGATGAAAGTTCAAATCTTTATTTATTTGTTTGAAGGGTTCAACATCTCAGATGAGACTCTAACATAGTTGATCAATATTTATTTAGAATAGATTGCAGATGGACTATTAAAGTATCACACCAACAGGTAACATAAATCATTTTTAAAAATTCTGATTCATACACTTCTTCTTATACAAACATGATATTAACACATATAAATCATGCAGAAAACAAAAGGACGACCATTGTAAATTGAAACAATCGGGTCTTGGATTTGATATGATCGATTTTATTATTGCACATTCCAAAATGAAGCAACCCAAAATTTGCTGAAGTGATGAGGTTTAAATGCCATATATCTTACTATTAATACTATATTTTCGACAGACACACTAAGCTGTGAAATTCCCACTGTTAATACTATAAATTAATTACTGTTCCATTTTTGTTTAATTGTATCTGTTTAATAATTTTATTATTACTTAATTGAAATATTTGATGATATGTGAATCACATTTATTTCATATTTTACTACCTCTGAAATAAGGCCAAGTTGCAAACACACTAACCATACAGTTACACGACAATAAATTATTTGTTCAAAATATACATTAATAAGACCCACGAAAGATATTATCCACAATATGGGGCTGAAATTTGGTAATAACCCTTCAGGTCATTTCTTATATTTCTATTAATTTTTTCCATTAGAGCTTTCCCATAGCTTCTCTAAGTTATTTATGACTTACTGGGACTGACAGTTTGGTTACCGAACAGTTCATTTGTTTTTAGAGCCAATTCTCCGTTTAGATGAAAACTTCTGTGAAACGATCTCAGATGTAAATTCCAACTGCACCAGCAGGTCTAGAATATCAATTTTAGGCTGAGTAGACCTTTGGTCAGGCCTTGATGCACCTGAGCTCATTTTGACCTATTGATTGAAAAGTTGGAAAATTAAATAATATGGGAGAGGGACCCACATTTGGTCTAAAATACCTTATATAAAAAGTATGAATTCTCCAACACATCCAAAATTTTGAATTTAGGGGGGTTACATAGTTCATTTACATAAATCGGAGTTCGAATAAATCTCGAGGCCTTAGCGGAAACTTGTAAATTTTTTCAAGTTTTAGCTAATTTTTTGGTGTTGCAGAGGATACTGCGATTGCACCAAGAGGTATTATGATTGTAATATCTCCTTCTAAGGCAGAGGATCTCGATCACACACCCTGTTGTGTTGATAGTAACATGTTTGTACCTAGTATGGGTATAAAAGGGCTCTTTATGTCACGTTTTGTCCATTTTTGACTTAACCTTGAGAGATAAACCCTAAAAGGGTGTGGTAACTTCAAATTAAGTCTTTGGGTGACTTGGGAGCTTGATTACCATCTTTTATCGTGAATACCTTTGGATTTAAGGTAAGATTTCATCACTTTCTTGATGAATTTCTTGGTTCTTGAGCCAAAACCCCAAATAGCTTGTGGCTTAATTTTAGCCCCAAATTATCTTGTTTTTTTACCCATTTCTTGAGGGTTATGATTCCTCGATCATGTATGAGCATTGGGTTGACCTCTAAACGTGATTTCTATAAGTGTAACCCACTTGAGGTTTTTGGTGTTATTTTTGGACCTGAAGTTGATACAAATCAGTCCACCAAGATGCCAAAACAGTCCATAAAATGTGAGAAGAACAAGCAACACAAAGGGATACAAGATGACAATCACAAAAACACACGGATATGCAAAATAATGAAAGGATAGATAGTGAGACCAACATTATTACAAGATTAAGAACTAAGTATATTTCAACATTAACCCATAATGAATGTAATAATCAAAACCACACTCTTACGGTGACCTCTAAGGTAATGGACTCACCTCAAGATCCACCGTTTCCAAGCAAAGAACAGTATTGGCTTTTCCAAGCCCTATACTAAGGATGATTTTTCCAAGTCCTAACTTATACTATACTAAGGTGTTCTACTCTCAAGAGAGGATTTCAAGTTTTTTATCTTTCATAAACTAACTAGCAAATGAACTAATAGAACCTATTTATAGTCTAACTTATGACATAACAAAATGACCACAATACCCTTAATGAAAAGGGGTGATCATGGAGTGTTACTTGGACAAGGATAAGTAACCAAAATGTCCTTAATGAAGGCCCAAAACCGTGAGTCCTCAATCTTCAATGCTCTAAGCAATCTTTTACACGTGGGATTGCTCTTTGGTGTACTCAAATCGGCCCCTCCATGTAGGATCCCATTTCCTTAATTCGACCAAAGCTTGATGCCCCACGTATTGACTTCGACTGATGCCATTGAAAGATAAGGCAGCCATTTGAATCGTATCATCCTCCCCTTCTTGAAAAGGATTTGACCTTGAATCCAAACCTTGCAAAATGAAAGAAAGGACACACAAATATAAACTCCTCAGGGCATGAGGCTTAGGGTAAGCACAACAAATCACCTCAACATGCCAAGGTTGCACATATTTTGAGTATAACCAAGGATCCTTTGAACTAAACATTACATAATTAATGAAAAATGCACAAAGTATTTGGCTATAGAATTCATGAAAAATGATACTTTGCTTGTCATGTAAACCAAGAAACAAGTTGGGTGCACCATCATCACCAATTCTATTTTTGGCACCGGGGTCAAACGGGAAGAGTGGACATAGACACGGGTCTAGACAACACTTCCCTTTCCCGTGGTCTCCACCCAAACTAAACGACATACTCTCTATAATAGCATACATATTATCCAGTGCAATTAGAAAGTAGAGAAAGGTATCACTCAAGTCGACTTCTACTAAGGTGCCCTCATGTGTGTACTCACTACTAGTTTCACAATCATCACCATGAGTACTCTCAACAATAAAGTCACACAAAGTAGAAGGAGAATTAGTTTCCAAAACCACACATCCCTTACCCTTAAGATTACTCTCTTCTTACAAGAAAAGATTTCCATCTTTAGGAGAAATATTGTCACATCATAGTGGGTCAGCATATCGGCTATAGCTTCTAAGGCAAGCTATATCATCATTTTCACCACTAGGTTCATTAGAAGTGGTTATATCATCTTCAAATAAGACATTATACCTTAAGAAAGCATGATATATTTCACAAACAGATTCAAAACAAACACATTCATCACTCTCTAAAAGATTAATATCAAGTTTCAAAGAGATTTCAAGTGCAAGATTATCCCAAGAATAGCTCTCGGGTTCACTCCTATTTCTTTGATCAATATTTTCAACATCATTACACACTTGAGATTCATTAATCACATCACAAATATCCTCAAGTGGTGGGAAATTTTCACACAAAAGTTGATCAACATAAATTTCACAAGATGATGTACTTTTATTCAACACAAGGGTTTCAAAACTAGGTGAACATAAATCGATCTTACAAGAAGATTCAATTCGGTCAGCAATAGGATTAACTAGTGTATCCATACTCACAATAAGTACATCATCTTCAAGTGGTAAAGAAACAATAGAATCACATATAGGCAAGCTATAACTCACACTCAATGGGTTACTAGTCACACAATTATCATTCACATGCACAAAAGTGTAAGGGTTAGCTATTTTACCTTGAAGTTCATGACTATGTTCATCTTTACCTCGGTGTGAAAGTCCATCACAAGATTGGTCAACAACTTCCTTCATAAAGATCTTATCGCAAGTTGTTTGGACAATTGAATTTTGAGGGAAGAGTTTGGATAACAATTGGCGTATAATTTCAATGTGCCGTTGCATATCTTCAAGATCGTCATGGATGCGATTACACGTGGCCTTAAAATTATGGGCAGCCATGGTACCTAAACAAAAAATAAAGACAACAAAAAACAAAAGAAAACAAACAAGATTAGTATTAAAAGCTCCTTACCATCACTCAATACACTCAACTTTGTTATTCTCACAATTGGAGCGGCGAATATTGAAAGTTGCTTATACTCCGGTAGTCAGTAAGATGTCAATCCTACTTGGCGACCGGAATGGATTATTGTTTTGATTAACTCAAGACACAAAACAAAATTCACTTACAAACTTGAAACAAAGAAGTTACTACAAGTTACAAACGAGAAAAGAACACAAATAACGAAGACACGAAATAAACATATTCAAAAACTAATTAACAACCTAGTAGGTGATTACTAGTTTGTCTATTAGTACTAGGATCAAGAAAATTGAAACTAAAGAAACAAGAAATGAAACTTAGAAATCTAAAATTTTGGGCCTAAGTGTCATTTTTGAGGGTGATGACATGGCAACCTCCTATTGGACGTTAAAATTGTTGCAAGTTTGAGAAATTTTCTTGTCTTCAAATTGTATTGATCAAATTCCAAGTGTGGAATGGTGAAATTTAGGCTATGGGAGGGTAACAACAAGACTTTGGAGCCCTTTTTTCAAGTTCAAAAAGTGTTTGACTTTTTGCACGTTTTTGGCTAAACACCTTTCTGAAAGACTTTTGGCTCTTTCCCTTTTTGTAAGTCTTGGTATGTGGATTTTCTTTGAAATCCTTTTGTTCCCTTTCCCCTTTGGATGTCTTAGAGTTATTTCTTTCAATACTAACAACAAGACGCACTCTATTTATTCAATTTCTAAGATCAAACAATCATTTTCTCTTCAACAAAATATGAATATGGTTAAGAACACCAAGAACACAACTTTTGAATCTTGGAGTTCTATGGTTCAAGTTGGATCCCACACATCAACAACACATTTTTAAAGATCCAACCCTCAACAACAACATCCAAAAAAATATCTTTAAGCCACAATATCAACAACAAACTTCAACAACACTCTTTCAAACCACCAATCCTCAAAAAACAGCAACCTTCAAAGTTCAAAAATAACTTGAAAATGACTCAAAATTTAGATCTAGCCTCTATAAGTGTTAGTGAAGAAGGTAATAACACTATAAACAACAAAACACACTAAAATATCCTAAATCTAAGTCTCAAACTTCAGCTCAAATACAAAAACGGGACAAATTTCTTTTTTTGAAAATTTTTGGATTTCAACACTTTTTTTTATTTTTCAACTAACATGCCCAAGATTGATTTTGTTGGAAAAAAATCAATCCTTTCTTTGATACCAAATGATACAAATCAGTCCACCAAGATGCCAAAACAGTCCACAAAATGTGAGAAGAACAAGCAACACAAAGGGATGCAAGATGACAAACACAAAAACACATGGATTTGCAAAATAATGAAAGGATAGATAGTGAGACCAATATTATTACAAGATTAAGAATAAAGTATATTTCAACATTAACCCATAATGAATGTAATAATCAAAACCACACTCTTACGGTAACCGCCAAGGTAATCGACTCACCTCAAGATCCACCGTTTCCAAGCAAAGAATAATATTGGCTTTTCCAAGCCCTATACTAAGGATGAATTTTCCAAGTCCTAACTAATACTATACTAAGGTGGTCCACTCTCAAGAGAGAGGATTTCAAGTTTTCAATCTTTCATCTTTCATAAACTAACTAGCAAATGAACTAATAGAACCTATTTATAGTCTAACTTATGACATAACAAAATGACCACAATACCGTTAATGAAAAGGGGTGATCATGGAGTGTTACGTGGACAAGGATAAGTAACCAAAATGTCCTTAATGAAATCCCAAAATCGTGAGTCCTCAATCTTCAATGCTCCAAGCAATCTTCCACACGTGGGATTGCTCTTTGGTGTACTCAAATCGGCCCCTCCATGTAGCATCCCATTTCCTTAATTCGACCAAAGCTTGATGCCCCACGTATTGACTTCGACTGATGTCATTGAAAGCTAAGGCGGCCATTTGAATAGTATCACAAAGTACAATGGTGCAATATGTACACCGTTATTCTTTTATTGATGAGTATATTATTATATTGATAGTGTGATAACATTTTGGGACTGTGAAATAAAAACGAGTTTTTAGTGAATGATTTAAGGATTTACGGTTCAACTTTGAGGTAGGCTTCTGTCTACTCTTCTTCTTAATATGATGTGTGTTATATATTGCGTGTGATGTAAATGTTAATTTTGATTATGGGTAGAATGACTTTGTATTGAATATTAAAGTTTGGAGTTTAGTGTAGGGTTTTGACTCATAAATTGAAATGCTTGATACCATTTTTGAATCCTATTACCTTCTCCCTAGATTAGACTAATCCATCGAATGGATATGATATGAGGCTAGGTTTGTGATATGGTTTAAGTGTTGGAAGTATGATCAATATGATTAACTTTATTTGGACTACTATAATGATCTTGAAATTGTAATTAGGTAGAATTGACTTAAATGCCCGTGTTTCTAGATGAGATTCCTAGCATAGGATTGGTTATGGCTTACTTGATATCTAAAAGTTGAACTAGATACCTTAGCCTAGGTTGGGGCGTAGATTGCCTAAATATGAAAATTTATGATTAGAAATGGGTTCGTTCGGCCCACTTAAGCTAAGACCTGTGTTAGCCTTTGTGGACTTAGTTGCGGATGCTAGGAATAGTTGAAAATTTTGAGCCTTTAGAATAAGTTTACTTCATGTCTTGGTATATTGTGATGGCTTTCTATGGATTATGATTAGTGTCCTATAGAGATGATATTCCTCTTAGGTATGATGTTGGGCCTATAGAGATGTATTTCCTCTTAGAAGTGATATTGAGCCTACAGAGATGCTACTTCCTCTTGGATATGATATTGTTCCTTTAGAGATTTTATCTACTCTTATATATGATATTTGACCTATAAAGATAATATTCCTCATAGATTTGATATTGTGCCTATAGAGATGGTATTCTTTATAGTTATGAGTTATGTTTTATTGATGTATTATACCTCTAGATGTGAGGTATGTATTGATATGCTATGCCTCATGAATACATTATGGCTTATGGATATGAGAAAATTTATAAATATGACTATGGTTATCGGTTCCAGATATGTATGTGGGACAAAGATTGTGATTATGATGTTATAACTATTTCAAACACAATATTGGGCCTAAGGCCATGTTTTGATATGAGTTGACCATTTGATATGGATTTATTCATAATAATAAATGCTTTTTTTAATGAATAACGTATATGTAAAGCGGTTAATAATGATATTTAAAAGGATGTGATCCAGACAACTTTTGGTCTATGATTCGATACTACTAATTATTTTGATTGTGAAAGATTCTGACCTTTTCTACACTTTTATAATGATTTAGTCCTGAAGTTCACCTTGGGCCACAAACTTAGGGATTTACACTCTTTTAGCCCCGACTTGAGACCGTACGCCTATTATATTCAGATACACATCTCTTCGGTATGGGATGGAGAAAGATGCTGGATTGATAATATAAATTCTAGGTAAAACTCAATAAAAATTAAAATATTCATGTTACGTATATATGCTTATTGATAATGTGATATGGATGATGAATGATGAATTATGGAAATATACTCTCACTTGCTTCTCTTTTTATGTTTATTTACTTTAGACTTCGTGGGGCTCGCTCTTTACTTTAGCCCTCGTGGGGCTTTCTCTTTAATTTAGCCCTCATGAGGCTTTCTCTCTATTATTGACATTGATTTGGATGTTATGATGATATAATAATACCCGACAAGGCCGTAGGATATTAGGATGATGTGATGATACCAGACAAGGCCAGATGATATTTTCATAATGATACTCAGCAAGGTTGGAGGATATTATGATGACACATTGATACTCGAAAACTCTAAAGGATGGTTATGATAATGCATGGATACCCGACAAGGCCGAAGGCTGATTATATTAGTGTGCCTATATGTACATCTACCGGTTCGTGTACAGCTAGCCCTATGTATGGAAATTATATATATACCTACGAAGGTCGGAGGATGATTATGATGATGATGGATACGATGATAAAGATAATGATGATGATTATGATTATGGTATTGCAAATTCTATTACATTTATCCTTGCATGCACATTGCCTTTCATTAATACGTGCCTATATCTATCAGCTCATATGGGGGGAGGGGATGCATAGGTATAGGTGATGACTATGCCTTGTGGTGTGTTGTATGATGATTAAACCTTATGAGCCTGGGGAAATAGGGGCACGTGATTGGATTGATTAGGTATTTGATTGTCCAGACTAGCTAGTTACTCGCGTTGTTATTGACATTGTTATTATCATTGTTATGGCTAGTTTATGAAAGATTGGTCATTGATTCAGTATCGCAACTTGAGGTATGATTCCAACCTCTTTTATATGATGGTTATATTACTATACATGACAATCTGATGACTTGATATATGGGTTAGAACCCTGAGATTCTAGCACTAGATCCTGTTAAGATTTGAGGTCTCAAGCAGCTAGTCTAATAAGTTGGGTTGTACTTCGAGTAGACATTGATTCTATAATTATGTATATACATATATACACACACACAAACACACACACACACACACACACATATATATATATATAAATGCATACTTAGCTATATGTATATATGGTATTATCGTATATCCTTCCTTTACTTCTTTCACTCAGATTATATACTCCTTCCTTGGTTTTGTATACTTATATGTTTCTTATTTACGCTCTTACTTGGATATTGGCTAGTGATATATGGTATAGTGTTGAGATTCATAAGTATGGCTGGAATAGGATAGTGCATTCTTACTACTTCCTTAGCCTTAATATGTTAGTCTCTTGGACATAAATAGGATAGCTCATCCTTATGATCTCATTGGTTGTCTTATATGGTTTTTGGATATTTGGGTGTATTTTTCAATTCTGTTGATATGTTATATATACCTGCATTATCTTTGGAGCTCAGTCGACAGTTGCCTACTAAGTACCACATGTTTGGTACTTATACTACACTTCTACAACCTGCAAATAATAGCACGAGTTATTGCCATTGATGTGGTGTCGTGCGGAGCGGCTATGGCTCAGAGACTTAGAGTGAGCTCCTAACATTTGGAGTATTGATTACCTCCCCCAATGTACTATTGACACCCAATTTTGACCTACCAATACCACGTTCAGGCTGCTATTTTAGCAAAATTATTAATTTTTAAATGTTAGTATTTTTTACACATTTTTTGGCATCAAACAGATTTTTAACGTGTCACATTCATGATTTAAAAATGTCCAAATTATTTTATTACTTTTGAGTGTCATTTTATAATTTATTAATTCAAATACAATATTTTACATAATTTTAATTATTTTTAAACAAATATGCACACTCACAATTTACAAATGCATTATCATTATTATTATTATTATTATTATTATCACAACTTTATATAATAATATTGTGTAACATTTAACTTGCTTACTTTATTTTTCGACATCGTATTTAATTAATAGCCTAATTTAAATTGATTTTTTCTAATTTATTTAAATTCTAGCCCTTTTTTAATCCAATTTATAACAATCTTAGTCTAATCTTATACAATTTATTACAATTCTAGCCACATTTTAACTCAATTTAAAAGGTCACAATTCTTTTCTCATCCTTTTAGTCTCAGCCATGGATCAAAATCGATCTAGCGGCTGAGATCAACCCATCTCTTCTTTCCTTATTAACACCAAAACCCTAAACCTAATTCATTTCTCTAATCTCCTAAACTAAATTAGCTGCCCCATCACCTCTCTCTCTCATCTCCCTTTCAAAAATCGACCACCACCAAAGCCAAAACTGGTGCCTCCTCCGACAATGCAGCGACCATCCATCGCTGGTCAATCCACTGCGATCCCTCGTTCTCTGACCAAACCCTGCGCCACCAACAACCCTCAAACCACGCCGCCGCCGACCTCTTCCATTTCCATCAAGCCACCAGCCAATGTTACCTCTCCGGCGAAGCTCCAAACGCCGCTGCTCCGCTTCCGTGACAACAACAAAAATGACACTCCACCACCCCTCTTCTCTGCCATCACTAGACATCAGTTTGCCTCCGCCCTAATTCGCTTCCGACAACAACAACAATGACATCGTCGCCCTTTGCCGCCGCTGCTCTGGTCGAGTCCATGAAACATGATTGATTCTTAAATCCATCAAAGGTTTGATTTATTGTTAAATTTCATTTCTTTCCTTAAGATATAATCTGTGATATGAAATTGATGAAACTGGTTTAAGAGTTTTGATATAATTTTTTATAATATAGGTTTGTTAACGTGCTTAGGCCGTCATATAAAGTTTTGATTTTAGTGATGTTTAATTACGCTCTCAATATTTTTGAATTGTTGGTTGATTGATATTCATATTCAGCTTGTGGAACCATTATTCTAGCTTAGGAAATTGTTATTCTTGCTTGTGGGTTGCATTTTTCCGATCTCTTCATTGAAAAAATATTTGATACATCGGTGGATAGATTCTTCTTAATCATGACGGATTTGACACTTAGTGTTTGTAGGAAAGAATATTTGATTTAACTGATACTATGAGATTGATTTTTGTTATCAGATTTTGTGCATAATTAAATTACCGTGATTATGAAATGTTACACATGATCATCTGTCCAATCTTATCACATATGGTAAAAACTGATGCATTTTATTCATTCTTTTGCCTACCTAATTACGGTAAATTTGGCTTCTAATTGATTCCATCTAGTTAGTTAACAAAAAATAATATTGTTGATGACTTTTCTAAATATTGGCTTTCCTTTTATTCCTTGGATTGATTTGTATGTGATTGATTCAGTTAAGAGAAATTTTCTTTTAGTTGGTTGATAAGAATAATGTTTTGCTATTTTTATCTTGGTATGATTTTACATTACTTGGCTATATAAACAACTCCTCCTCATTCTTTGAGGGGAGAACGGACACACTATAATCTCTTGTCACCCTCTCTCGCTCTCGATACACTCTCTCTATATAGAAAAACCTTCACTTCTTATCACATTCACTCCCTACTCTCTAGACATCTCATATACTACTACTGACTATAACATATTCTTTTCTATACGAAAAAAATAAGATTTCTCAAGCTTTGATTTTCTCTTCGGGTTTAAGGCAATATCTCTCACTGTTACAAGTTCTTTGCTTCAACAACCTGCTTATTATCTTATTTTGTTTACTGCTCATCGGTAAGTCACTAATCGACGCATTATTTTCTTATTTCATAGTAGTTGTGATAGTAAAATATAGAAAGCATGTCTATAGGGACTAATCCAAAATGATGACGCTGTGCTTGCTTACTATGTTTTTGTTTCCTATGCCCGTGTTTCCTTTGTGCCTCTGTTTTGGACAACATGTTCGTATGTCCTTTTGTGCTTGCCATGTTATGTTTAACAGGTTCAAAAATCGAAGAGTCGGCGGGATGTTTAATTTGATTATGTTATAGTTAGATGTGTCTTTATTTATTTATTTATTTGGGTTTGTAATATTATTTATAAGAACATTATTCTTATTATTGTAATTATAACATTTGGGGGACTGCTTTGGGGAGGGCGGGGATTTACGTGCTCTATCAACGGTATGAAGACACAACTTAGGTTTATGTGCGATACATGTTACGTGGATCATCTAGGCACAACAAATTTAGGATTTATTAACATAGGCAATGCTTAGTCTATTTGTTAATGAATTCGATTCAATTCCGATACATTAACGTGATTTTAGCATTAGGTATAAACGATTTAATATGCCTATCATGTTAACACGAATATAAGCATATTAACTTGACATTATGTACTATAACATATTGGGCATATTAATTTGACATGTAGCATATTAATGTACTTTGGCATGTTAGACTCTAAAACATGATAATGCATCTTTAGAACATTTGTAGGTTAAGTTAATTTCTAACATATTAACGTATTGTAAGCATGTTAAACAATAAAGGTTTAAACGAGTTAATATATTCTTAGCATGATCATGATTTTAAGCACGTCTATTCATGAATATGTTAACAATTAATCTTATGCATGTTAAGTATTATATTTAAGCCTATCGCATTTTCTAATATGTTTAATACAATTTTCAGCATGTTTAATACAATTTTTAGCATGTTTTTATATAATTTTCAGCATATTTAATACAATTTTCAGCATGTTTAATATAATTTTTAGTATGTTTAACAATATTTTCAGCATGTTTAATTGATTTTCCTGTACATTGTAGTATTTTTCTGCACATTATACACCCTCGGGACACTATAAGATATTACTGCATAATTAAAACAAACTTCAACATGTTTAATAATATTTTCAGTATATTAAAACAGATTCCAGCATGTTTGTGGTAACTTTCAGCATGTCTAATAATGGTTTCAATATTTCAGCATGTCTAAGTGTAATTTCAGCATGTTAGTAGTAAATCCTAAACATGTTAATCTTTAATTCCGGCATTATTAATATTTTTTTTGTGTTAAAACATTAGTGTTTGGCATTTCATCATATAATTGCACTATATTTCTTGATACAATTACCACACTTTTGACACCCCTCATGAATGCACATCACATTGTTGCCTACACGAGTCATAGTCATCTTTTATCACTACTTGTTGAACATTTAGACACCATGCTAATAGGTTAACAACATAACCAATAATTATTTGTCTTTGTATGTAATCACATTAGTCAACGTTAATTAATCAAGAGGCTAACTTGGGATTATTACGTGCTACTTATTGTCCAATATGTTCGCGCTTCGAGTACTAGGCAACATAGTTTTCTTTTAGTCAAGAACATAAATTCAAAATAGCAAAGTCCAATGCCTCTTGGATGATAGGTGGGACGATAAGTATTACTAAAAACGTTAGTTTTATCCTTGTCATAGAACGCCCTTAGACTTGACATCCAACCTAGGTGGGTGAGACGGGTAGTCATTCGAAAATGATGATCCCAACAGATATTAACGGAAAGGCTAATGACATTATTAACTGTCTAAGAGTTTGACCCTCTTGGGTCGGATGATGATTAACAAGTTGAGTTTTTGATTCGAATGAGACCAAAATATTTTTTTTTTGACTTGGACGATTTCTTTTTTTAGTCTTTTTATTTACTTTACATGTTAATTTGGGGTAGTTAGTTTATAACATAAGCAATCCCCATTATTATGATTTTGTCATTTCTTTTTCCTCGCTTATCTTATTTACATATTTTTATTGATTTTATCACTTAGATGATTAATAGCTAAAATAATTAAATTAAATATTTTTTAATTACTTTATCACGCAGTCAAACCTTTAATTAATAGTAAAACAAGAGACCTTTATTTGACCACATAGAATCCCCACGTAAAGTATGAATTTGGCCGGTAACCACCTTTGTGGACCTCAAAAGGTGCCTAACACCTTTCTTTCGAGGTAATTTGAACCCTTATCCGAACTCTAGTGATCTAAGACTAAACAAAAAAATAGGTTCGTACTAGCCTAGACCGGTGTCCTAATGCACCTTAATTCGTTAGGTGACAACTCTTCACACTCTTTCTTAACGCAATCCCAAAAAGAGTTTGTCACGTCGAATCCTTCCTTCCACGAGGAAAATGGGGTGCGACATGTACTAGATTTGTCTCTACGTTGTATTCAGAGATAAGTTGTATTAGTATATTCATTTGTACTTCACTTTGTACTTTTATTATATTAGCATCTCTTGTACTGATACCACCAGGTCTTAGGATTATATTGTGTAATTGATCTTGTATTTCAGATGTTCCACATTCTTTCCTTTATCTATTTGATTAGTCCATTACTAGCCGTTCCAGACTACGGGTTTGGCTTACCTACTGGTGGGTTATAGTAGGCACCATCATGATACAAGAAATTGGGTTGTGACAAGTTTTTTCATCACAGTAAGATTACCAACAACATCTACAAGTTGCTTAAAATGAGAAATATTTAACCAACATCATAAAAGTTTTGGCATTCCATCTAGCCTACCTTAACAGTTGATCGATGAAGTGTACATCTCAGTTAATTATGATGGTGAGTTCCGTTAGGTGTTGGCTGTCATTGTTCTAAAAGAGAGAAGCATCTAAATTTATGACTTGATGTTGGAAAAGAGGCGCGGACGTTTTGAGACATTGTTCGAGATACAAAAACTGGCTATATTATTGCCTACTTACCTTCTTATAAGTGGAATTTTGAATCAAAAGATTCATACTGATTGATCGATGATTGAAGCATTCCAGGAAAACAGGTGATAACTACTTTCTACAGGGTAATCCATTTAATGTAGAATATATTGAAGGAATTTTTCAACAATCTAGTGGTAGCCTGTAAGTATCATGATTTATTTTCATAAATTTTATAACTCTTACTTTAGTTAGATATGAATTATCTGATTTTTACAAATGTAGGAATTACAGTATTTTTGTTGCATCTTACGCCGAGTATTTGAGTGATGGATTACAAGTACCGAATGATGGACTTGCTGCCGAATTATTTCGTCAAAGATATGCTATAATTTTGTGGAATTATAAAACTGTGAAGGCTAAAAAAGGGTACGTAAGCGACATTAAAGGTCTGCCATGATCAAAGTCGAATTTCATACCACCGGATGAAGCACAATTGGTCAATATTGAGTAGATATTTATCGCTTGATTCTGTCAAAGTAACCTTAGGAAGTTGGCTTTAAAATATGTAAATATTTATCATTTTCAACAAATTACCCATGACAATTTTATATTTCATATTTTTATTGAATTATTTAATGTAATTTGTGATGACTTGGATTTACTTTTTGTTAGGAATTTTATTTTAATTGATGAACAATTATTTTACCATGAATTCTATTTTATCCTTGGATTTAAAAAATGTTAGATTATTGCTAACAGTGGATTACTTAATTCAATATTGCAACAGATGGATCATCTATTGCAACAGATGACTCATGTGTAGAAAATAATCAAAAAAATATAGACATATGTTGCAAAATATGACTAACCTATTGCAATAGATGACCCATTTATTGGAAATTATCAAAAAGATATATGCATCCGTTACAACAGATGACTAACCTGTTGCAACATATAACACATCTATTAAAAATTATGAAACAAATATAGACATCTATTACAACAAATGACTAACCTGTTGTAATTGGTTAAAATTGCAATTGAACTTATTAATTGAAAAATAATTTTAGTTAAATTAATTTTTTTATTACTAATTATGATTTAATATGAACCATTTCACTTCAAATTAGTCAATTGATCACTCTATCCAGGACGAATATACTTTGTTGATCATATAATTACTGTGTAGTTCATTAAAATTACAATTGAAATCATTAATAGAAAGCTAATTTTAGTTAAATCAATTTATTTATTACTAATAATGATTTAATATGAATCGTTTCACATCAAATTAGTCAATTGATTACTCTATTCAGGACGAAGATACTTAGTTGATCATGCAAGTACTATGTAATTCACCAAAAATTGCAATTTTGAACTTATTAATTGAAAGCTAATTTTAGTTAAATCAATTTATTTATTACTAATAACGGTTTAATATGAATTATTTCACATCAAATTAGTCAGATAAATATAGATATATTTTGCAACAGATGACTAACCTATTGCAACAGCTGACTCATCTATTGGAAATAATCAAACATATATAGACATCTATTGCAACAGATGACTAATTTGTTGGAAGAAATCAAAATAATTCTTGCTATTCATTTGATTTCTTCTAAAAAATGATCCATCTATTGTAACAAATAACTAACTTGTTGGAAGAAATCAAAATAGATCTAGCTAGTTATTTGATTTCTTCCAACATATAGGTAACCTTTTACAATAGATTACCCATTTGTCGTAAGAAATAAAAATAGGTCTTCAAGAGGTTCGATTTCTTGCAACAGATGAATTATTTGTTGCAATAGATGGGTCATCTGTGGGAAGAGATCAAAATAGTTCTTCAAGAGGTTTGATTTCTTCTAATAAATAGAGTGTTCATCTATTGGAAGAGATCAAAATAGGTCCTTAAGAGGTTTGATTTCTTCCAAAAGATGACCCATCTGTTGTAATAGATGGGTTATCTATTGTAATAGATATGTCATCTATTAGGAGAGATCAAAATAGGTTTTTATAAAGTTTCATTTCTTACAACAGATGATCCATTTGTTGTAATAGATGACCCATCTGCTGTAGTTGATTTCTTTTAACAAATAACCCATCTGTTGGAAGAGATAAAAATAGGTCTTCAAGAGATTTGATTTCTTCCAATAGATGACCCATATGTTGCAACAAATAGGTCATCTGTTAGAAGAACTCAATCCAGTAGCAAGAATTATTTTGATTTCTTCCAATAGATATGTCACCTGTTACAATAGATGGGTCATCTGTTGGAAGAGATCTTTTTAAAGTTATTTTTGGTCCAATAAGAACCATTTATTAATAAATGGAAAAGGCTAATGCCCAGTTCTGCAATAGAATTAAAAAAAGGATAAAAAAAGACCAAGCCTGAAAACCAAACTCACTCCAATCCTAGGAAAAATCAAACATTTCCAAGATTTTTAAAAAGTCATCCCTTTGTCTGGGTACTCAATACTCTTTCTCTTTCGACCATTTTTCCTGAGCTTGATAGATGTTCCCATGGTAGCCGAGCTTTGAGATTATTCGATACATCCTTTGGGTAGCTTCTATCTTATTCCAATCTTATTCATGTGCCTGCTCTGTCTATCATATTCACTCAAATCCAATAAGTTGTGATACTAAGTTCTTTGGCACTAGACCATCCATAAGATAAATAGTTGGACTAACTTTCCAACACCACTACTCTCGCCTTAATCCAAGGTTGGGGTAAGAAGTTATGAGCAAATTATGGCGGTGATAGTAAATTTCCAGTTTCAACGGCTCAAACCATGACTCGCTTCCAAACATAATAAGTCATGGGGAGGACTCATTATTACGGCAGTGAGGAAGCCCAAACTTTGGTCCCTTGACAATGAGCCCAGGGTATGACTTGTTGTGAGACACAATGAGTCATTATGAGGGACCCATTGTCATAACAGTCAAGGGCTAGATTTTTTATCCTCGGGTAACGACTCCAGGCCACGACTCATGGCCAGAACCTACGAGTCATTACCTAAGTTGTGATGACTGTTCCCAAAATCTTTCCAACATATTTTAATTAGGGTCTTTTTGGTCCTTTCCTCCCTTCAAACTCTTGTTCCATGACTAAAAACACCCTAATGACCCCTTTGCTATCAGGTATCTAAATTAAAACCTTACTTTTCCTCTTTAACTCCCAATGCAAGATATATTAGGGTTTCAAAGAGAATTCATCATTCAAGATCCAAGCTTTGATTTCTCTTTAAATTCTTTGGTATTTTAGGCATTTTGATGATCCTTAATATGAATTTTACATTATGGAATTTATTTAATTATTATTCATGTGATTTTAAATTGATGGTAGATGGAATCATCTTTATACACTTTCTACTTGTTAGGAATTTGAGGCATCCCCAGATGTTGCCATTGGTATGTTAGAGATATTTTCTCGTGATGTTTATTGGTTTCTTGATCTGGGTTCTACTCTATCTTATGTGCAGCTGTACACTTTGGTTTTGGTCCTGAAAATATTTCTGACCCCTTTTCTGTGTCTACTTCGATGGGTGATTCTATTGTTGCTATAAAAATCTATAGTGGTTGTGTGGTGTCCATCCTTCATAGGGAGAAATTAGTGGATTTGATAGAACTTGATATGCTGGATTTTGATGTAATCTTGGGTATGGATTGGCTTTATTTGTGCTATGCTTCTCTTAATTGTAGAGCCCAAAAGGTTAGTTTCCTTTCCCTAAATGAGTCAATGATTATATGGGAGGGGAGTTCCTTAGAACCCAAAGGAAATTTTATTTCTTATCTCAGAGCTCAGAAAATGATTTCCAAGAGTTCAGGTTAAAGATTCTAAATTTTAGAGTCCTTCTTTGCAATCTATCCTCGTGGTTAATGAATTTCCTAAAGTTTTTTTCTGATGATCTTCCTGGGATTCCTTCCAATTGGGAAATAGATATTGGGATTTATCTTCTACTAGATACCCATACCATTTCCATTCTTCCTTATAGGAAGGCCCCAACTGAACTAAAGGAGCAAAAAAAAAACAGTTAAAGGATCTTTTTGATAATGGTTTCATGCGTCCTAGTATTTCTCCATGAGATGACCCTATGTTTTTTGTGCGAAATAAAGATGGATCTCCTTAGATGTGTATATACTATGACAGTTAAATAGGGTTACCATGAAAAATAATTATCCTCTTTCTAAGATTGATGACCTTTTCGATGAGCTTTTGGGTGCTAGGTGTTTCTGTAAGATTGATCTTCATTTGGTCTACATCAGCTAAAAATAAGGGAGGTTTATAATCCCAAGACTACTTCCAAACTCGGTATAGCCATTATGAGTTCCTAGTTATGTCGTTTGGGTTGACTAATGCTTTGACTGCTTTCATAGATCTTATGAATCTAGTGTTCATGTAGCTTCTGGATTTGTTTATTATAGTCTTCATTGATGACATCATGGTGTACTCTAAGAGTGAGGAGGATCATGCCAATCACCCTAGAACTGTGTTACGAACTCTTAAGGATCCGAAATTATATGTAAAGTTTTCTGAGTGCAAATTTTGGCTAAGTGCTGTGAACTTTCTTGGGCATGTTGATTCTAGTACAGGGATCAAGGTGGACCCATATAAAGTTAAGGCTGTTAAAAGGTGGCCTAGACCCACAACTCTAATGTTATTACGAGTTTCTTGGGCTTGGTTGGATGTTATTGGAGGTTTGTGGAGAGCTTCTCATCTATTGTTACTCCACTGACAAAGTTGACACAAAAAAGGTTAAGTGTTTGTGGTCCGATGCTTGTGAGAGTAGTTTTTGAAGTTGAAGGATAAGTTGACTTCTGTGCTAGTTTTGACCCTTCTCGAGGGTACTAATGGGTTTGTTGTGTATTGTGATATGTCCCATGTGAGACTGGGTTGTGTTTTGATACAAAATGGTAAGTTTGTGGCCTAGGCTTCCAGGTAGATTAAGGTTAATGAGAGGAATCACTTGATTCACGATCTAGAGTTGGCGGCTGTGGTATTTTCTTTGTAGATTTGGTGCTATTATTTGTGTGGAGTGAAATGGATATTTATTCAAACCATAAAATCTTGCATTATGTATTTATGCAAAAGAAATTAAATATCAAGTAGAGGCGGTAGCTTGAATTGCTTAAGGATTACGATATGAGTTTTTACTACCATCTAGGTAAAGGTAATGTTGTTGTTGATTCTCTTAGCAGGTTGTCTATAGGTATTCTATCTCATGTTTATGAGGATTAAATAAGGTTGATGAAGGATATTTATAAGTTGGCTAACTTAGGAGTTTATCTCTTAGACTATAAGGATGAGGTAGTGATTGTTTAGGAAGTGGTTAAGTCGTCTCTTGGTGTTAAGGTTAGGAAAAGCAGACTTTAGATCCCATACTTACAAAGATTAAGGATGATGTTGGTCAATAAAAGGTTGTGAATTTCGAGATTGGGGGAGATAGCGTCTTGAGGTATTAGGGAAGATTGTGCGTTCCTGATGTTGGCAGGCTGTAGGAAAGGATTTTAACTGAAGGTCATGAGTCTAGATGTATAGTTTATCAGGGTTTGACTAAGATGTATCATGACTTGCAGAAAATCTATTGGTGGAATAATATAAAGAGAAATCTGGTGAATTTTGTTGCTAAGTGTATGGTTTGCCAGCAAGTAAAGGTAGAGCATTTGAGGCCTCGTGGCATATATCAAGAGATAGAGTTGCCCATGTGGAAGTGGGAGATAATCAATATAGACTTTGTTATGGGTCTTCAATGATCTCTCAATTAGTATGATTCTATTTGGGTCATTATGGATAAAATAAGCAAGTGTGTTCACTTCTTGCCTGTGAGGACTAACTACTCATGAGAGGATTATGCTAAGTTGTTCATTCAAGAGATAGTTAAGTTGCATGAAGAGCCAGCGCCCGTCATCTCAGACTGAGGTGCATAGTTTTTGTCTCACTTCTAGCATTCGTTTCAGAAAGATTTGGGTACTTGGACTATTTAAACTTTGAAGGATATGCTAAGGGCATGTGTGATTGATTTTAAAGGTAGTTAGGTTGACTATTTTCCCCTTATTGAGTTTTCTTATAAGAACAATTATCATTTTAGCATTCAAATGGCTCCTTTTGAGGCTCTTTATAGTAGAAGGTATAGGTCTTCTATTGGGTGGTTTGACGTAGGTGAGACTAGTTTTTTGGATCTTACTTAATTCACCAAGCCATGGAGAAGGTGAAAGTGATTTGAGAAACACTTAAGATTGCCCAAAGTCGCCAAATGTCTTATACGGATGTGAGGAGGAGGGAGTTGGAGTTTGAGGTTAGTGATTGGGTATTCTTAAAGGTTTCTCCTATGAAAGAAGTCATGAGATTTAGTAAAATGGGGAAGCTCAGTCCCCGTTATGTTGGTCTATATAAGATTGTGAGGAGAATTGAGAATTTCATTTATGAATTGGATTTGCCAGTGAGTTTGACCTCAATTCATCCTATTTTTCATGTGTCTATGCTGAACAAGTATGTGGGTGATCCCTCTTTGATATTGCCTATTGAGGATGTTAGTGTCACAAATTCGTTGTCTTATGAGGAAGTCCTAGTCGAAATATTGGGTAGGAAAGTTCCTAGATTGAGAACTAAGGATGTAGCTTAGGTAAAAGTGCTTTGGAGAAATTAAAAGATGGAGAAAGATACATGGTAATCTGAAGAAGATATGTAAGACAAACAACGGTCCTTGTTTCCAGCGATGGATGAAAGTGATTAAGGTTTGAGTTTTGTTACCCTTTTGTTGCCTTTTTTAATTTGTCCATGGATTCTGTTTGCATTCTTTCTTTTATTATTCTAGGGGTTCCCTAACATTTCATTCTGGGATGAGTGATCCAAAGGGGGAAGGGGTAATATGATACCAAAATTTCTTGAGCAATAGACCCCCCATGAGATAAATAGTCGGACTAGTTTTCCAACGCCACAGGTCTCACCTAAATCCAAGGTCGGGGTAAGAAGTTATGGCCAAATTATGGCGTTGATGTTAAAATGCCAATGACAGTGTCTCAGACCATGACTCGTTGCCTAGCATAACGAGTTGTATGGAGGACTCATTGCCACAGTAGTGAGGAAGTCCAGACTTTGGTCCTTTGCAACAAGTCTAGGGTATGACTTACTGTGAGACACAACAAGCCATTATGAGGGAACCATTGTTATAACATTAAAGGGCTAGAGTTTTTATCCTTAGGTAACGACTCAAGGCCATGACTCGTGGTCAGACCTCACGAGTCATTACCTAATCCATGATGACTATTCTCAGACTTTTCGTACATGTTTTAATTAGGGTCTTTTTGTTTTTTCCTTCCCTTAAACTCTTGTCAACGACTAAAAACACCCAAATAACCCTCTTTAATCAGGTATCAAAATCAAAACCTTACTTTTCATCTTTCACTCCCAAGGTAAGAGTTATTAAGGTTTTACAGAGAATTTATCATTCAAGCTCCAAGCTTTGATTTCTCTTTAAATTCTTTGATATTCCAGGTATGTTTCTCATCCTTAACATGAATTTTACATTGTGTCATTTATTTAATCATTATTTATGTGATTTTAAATAGATAGGTTTGAAATTGGGTTGAGGGCTTTAATTAATTATTACTTGAATTGTTTTTCCCATGATTAATTGTCTTATTCATGCTTTAAATTGATGGTTTTGGGTCTGAATTAGTGCATGGTTATAATGGTTGGAATAGGGGACATGAGTGTCACGACCTGAGACTACTTCCCAGCCACGACAAGTCAACAACGGTGCTTATGGTCACAAGTGACCATAAGGTAACCCATGAGCTGGTACCTACTTTGAGCACTGAATAAACTGGCAATAAAACACGTATACAGAAGATAAACTAATATGGACAAAATCAAGCGTGATTCAATCACAAGTCTGTAAATGTCTGATAACAATACTGAAAATGCAATTGACAATACTGATAAACTGACTAACTATCAAACTGACTGTCTGAAAGCCTTTAAACTGACTGAGGAGTTGATGGGACAGGCCCCAACTAACTCCAACTGACTAACAAAAAAGAAATCGATAAATAAGTAAATAAACATAATAGGTCCTCGATAGATGAGAACTCACTGCTACTACTACTGAAGTGCTAGACTGTCTAAGTACTGTTGGGAAAGTACTGTTGGGAAACTGAGTGTTCGAACCTATGATATAAACATTATAGCGCAAAGAAGAGTATGCAATCAGTACTTTGAATGGACTGGTGTATGAGATGAGGTTAGGCTGACATATATGGGTTATGATGGACTTATGATATAAACATGAATGCATGAAAGCTAAAATATTTGAGAATACAAGACCAAACATATAATATATCCGAAATAATCTGTAAACTAAAGTATTAAAATATGATAACTGAATTACTGGTAATCTGTAATCTTTGGTCAAGCAAACCTGAACTGGATTCTGGACTGAATACTTCACTGAGACTGTGGTAGGTATCATCTAACTGACATGCCCCAATCTGAGCTAATCGGGGTCAAACCTGTGACGCCAGTTGAAAGGGTGTCAGTACCATGCCATGGGTACTAACAATGGCTGTGTGGATCCACTAAATTGGTGTCATAAAGGACCAGGGTGTTAAGCCTAAACTGACGAGTGATCCCTGAGAGAATGCCAAGCCTAACTAAAGGGTGACTCCTCATATCCTATGCTAGCTATGTAGTTCTGGAATACAGGGATATTTACTAACAACTCTACCTAACTGACGAAGAAGACGCCATCCCTGCATTCGCTCGGTGCTAAATCCCACTCCCAAATGAATTGACACCGATTACTTGACTGAACTAAGCTTAACTGAACAAACAACTGATCATATCAACTAATTGAATGATAATGCTCATAGTTTATCTGAAATCATTCTGAAGATACTGAAATTATGTAAACAATTAGGTATCGGGTATTCATAATCCACCAACACTTAATGGAAATAACAATGATGACATATAAAGCTTTAAAATCCATACTAGGGGGATCATTGCTCAAAACTCAACATTTAGACATTTCATCAAACACATGACAGTCATGCATTTAAGCATGGGAATGGGTAAAGCATGCAATAATTCATAATAGGTCAAACCCATCGATAGGCACTCAAACTTGTTGCGAAAATTCACTTAGACCCCTAAACTAAGGCCTGTTCCTATCAGACCATTAAACCCTTGAATTTTGTTCCAATTGGACACTTTTTACCTATGTGGCACTGCACGTGGGAGGCACGTGAGGAGCATTTTTTTTTTTTACTAATTTACGAAAAAAAAGTTGTCAAGGGGCATTGAGGGCCCCAATTTTTTTTTAATAACAAATTTTCTTTTTATTAAACACTAAAGGCTCCAAAAGCATTAGAGGGCCCCAATTTTTTTTTTTAATAAAACTGAATTTAAAAAATATCTGTTTTTTAGTTTCATCTTTTAAAATTTTTTATAATTTCTTTTTAATAATTAGATTTTTATTTTTATTTTTAAATAATTTTATAATTATTTTTTCATAATTAGGATCCTCAATGCAATTTTTTATTTTCATTTTAAAAAGTTTTATAAATTATTTTAATAATTAATTTATTATTTTTTAAATAATATTTTAATAATTTATTTAATTTTTAAAAAAATTCTATAATTTTTTTAAATAATTACTTTTTATTTTATTTCTAAAATTATTTTATAATTATTTTTTCATAATTTATATCCTCAATGACATTCTTAATTTTCATTTTTAAAAAATTTTGTCATTTTTTTAATAATTATATTTTAAACAAAATATTTTTTAATAATTTATTTCATTTTTAAAAAATTTTTATAACTTTTTTTTAAATAATCAGTTTTTATTTTTATTTTTCAAATAATTTTACAATTATTTTTTCTTAATTTGGATCCTCAATGCCATTTATCATTTTCATTTTAAGAAGTTTTATAATTTTTTTAATGATTAATTACTTATTTTTTAAATAAGTGTTTAATAATTTATTTCATTTTTTAAAAAATTTTATAATTTCTTTTTAATAATTAGTTTTTTTTTTATTTTTAAATAATTTTATAATTAGTTTCTCATAATTTGGATCCTCAATGCCATTTTTTATTTTAATTTTAAATTTTTTTTTAATAATTGATTTCTTATTTTTGAAATAATTTTTTAATAATTTATTTCATTTTTTTAAAAGATTATAATTTTTTTTAAATAATCAGCTTTTTATTTTTATTTTTATAATAATTTTCTAATAATTGTTTCATAATTTGAATCATCAATGCCATTTTTTATTTTCATTTTAAAATTTTTATAATTTTTTCAATAATTAATTTTTCATTTTTTAAATAATAATTTAATAATTTATTTTATTTTTTAAAAAAATTTATAGTTTTTTTAAATAATCTATTTTTATTTTTATTTTTATTTTTTAAATAATTTTATAAATTATTTTTCATAATTTATATCCTCAATTCCATTTATTAAAATTTTTATATTTTTTTAATAATTAAATTTTCTAAAAAATAATTTTTTAATAATTTATTTCATTTTTAATTTTTTTATAATTTTTAAAAAATAATCAGTTTTTTATTTTTATTTTTTAAACAATTTTAGAATTATTTTTTAATAATTTCCTCAATGTCATTTTTATATACTTTTTTTAAAAAATTATAATTAATTTTTAATAATTATTGGACCTACAATGCCACGTGTCAGCTTCCAATTAGTTCGTTTTGCCACATCATCGCTTGTGTGCAACACACACTTTGACCTTTTTGCTTATAGGGAAAAGATTGCCCAATTGAAACCAAATTGGGGGGTTTAGGGGTTTAATAGGTACAAGCCTTAGTTTAGGGGCCTAAGTTAATTTTAGGGACAAGTTTGTGGGGCTATCGATAGGTTTGGCCTTTACAATACTAAAACCATGAACTAAGGATTTCAATGTGAAGATTCCAATATTCTAAACATGAAATTTTCATTCTACTTGAAACACTTATAATCATAACTTGAAAATAATTTATCAAGACATTCATGGATATAATTCAACTAAATCATGTAACACTCAAAATTTAAGTATAAAAAGGATTCTTGGACTCCATGGGTGAAAAGGGCCCTTGGATGAACATCACACATACGTTAAACCCTTAAGCTTGAAAGAGAAACACCAATCTTGATGCTTTATTGAAGGTTCTTGGATTGAGGAACTTGAATTCTTAGTTTCCTTAGAGAGAAAGTAATGGAATTTTAACGATCATAGAGGAGAAGAGGGTTTGTTTTAGAGAGAAAATTGGAGAAGATGGGAAAATAATGCCCTAATAGGTGTTATAATTCGTGATTTGACAATTGGGTTGAGGGGAAAAGAAATTATTGCCCTTCAGGCAATTAAATTCATAATTGGATTGTGGATTACATGGTCACCGTGATGCGGTAGGTGTGCCATCGCTATTAGCACCACAACGCAATACTATCGTGATGAGCTGCTGGAATCGTGATCCAAACAAGACCCAATCCTTGTCCGAAAAATCCAAAACTTCCCCGAGATATGGTCCTTACACCTTGGAACATGAATTAACTAAAAAACCAACATATCGGGTTCGGGAAGACCAATTTAAAAATCCTCAAAGTTAAGAGGCCCAAAAAATGACTATGCCCCCAACACTTAGTGAGGTTTTTAGGATATAAGCCTCTTATGCATGCTACTAGAAGTTGAACTGAGCTAGGAATAATGCGAGGTATTACAATATCTCCCCCTTGGGAACATTCGTCCACGAATTGGACTGATTTAGCTAAGAGTACTGAAGAAATCGAGACCATATACTAAACATGTATGACTGTAAATGAACTGACATTTGTGAAAGCATCCAATGACATGAGAATGAGTATGTAGATGGAATTGAGAATGGAAACGAGAAAATCTAAGGAAAATTGTTACCTTAAGATGAGTCTGAGTTGGCGGAAAAAAGATGAGGGTACTTGGTATGTATTTCTGTTTCTGCTTCCCAAATGGCTCCCTCAACAGACTGATTCTGCCATAAAAATTTAACCAAGGGAGCTTCCTTGTTCCTTAGTCTATGAATCTGATGATCAAGGATCTCGACTTGGATTTCTTTGTAAGAATGGCTACCCTGAACATCCTACTTTTTGGAGGAACTACAATAGCTGGATCACCAATACACTTCTTTAATAAGGAAACATGAAATACCAGATACACTGATGCCAATTCTGCAGGAAACTCAAGCTCATAAGCTACCTTCCCAAAATGTCTCAAGATACTGTAAGGGCTAACATATCGGGGACTGAGCTTCCCTTTCTTGCCAGATCTCTTCACTTCCTTCATGGGTGATATTTTCAAATACACCAAATCACCAACACCAAACTCAAGGTCTCTTCTTCTCACATCTACATAGGATTTCTGACGACTTTGGGATATCCTAAGCCTCTCCCTGATTAATTGAACTTTCTCCATCATATCAAACACTGAATCTGGCCCTATCAGCGCAGCCTTACCTACTTTGAACTAGCCAATAGGAGATCTACACCTTCTCTCATAGAGAGCCTCAAGTAGAGCCATTTGAATACTGGAGTAATAAATATTATTGTAGGAAAACTCTATCAAAGGTAAGTGATCATCCCAACCTCCTTTAAAGTCAATAACACATGCTCTCAACATGTCCTCTAGGGTCTAAATTTTCCTCTCTGCCTGAACATTAGTCTGAGGATGAAAAGTTGTATAGAGATGAACTTAGGTACCAAGACTCTTATGAAATGCCTTCCAATGGTGAGAGGTAAATTGAGTACCTTTATATGAAATGATAGACAAAGTAACTCTCTACAACCTAACCAACTCTCTAATATAGAGCTTTGTGTAGTCCTCGGCTGAATAAGAAGTATGAACTGGCAAGAAATAAGCTGATTTGAGTCATGCTGATGACGCGCATGAGGCAACCTTATCACAAAATCCATGTTCTTCTCTTCCCACTTCCAAGTGGGAATACTGATGAAATATACCACTAGGCCTCTGGTGTTCAAACTTGACTTGATGACAGTTAGAACACTTAGCTACAAACTCTGCAGTATCCCGCTGCATACCACTCCACTAATAGATTTCTAGCAAATCACGGTACATCTTAGTGGCTCTTGGGTTAATGGATTAATGCACACCATGAGCTTCTGCTAAAATCTTTTATCTCAACTAATCAACACACAACACACACAACCTACCCTGATATTGCAACACACCATCTCCCCTTTGGGAGAAAACCTCTACTTTCTGATCTCTAACTGATTTCTTCAACTTAACAAAACTGGAATACCTATCTCGCTTCTCCTTTACTTTGGCAACCAAAGAAGATTTCAAACCATTTTGAACCTATACACCACCCTCAGCTCAATCAACCAACCGAAAACCTAATCTAACAAGCTTATGAATCTCCTGGACTAACTTCTTCTCATCATTCTCAACATAAGCAACACTACCCATAGATAATTTACTAAGGGCATCTGTCACTACATTGGCCTTGCCAGGATGATATAACACACTCATATCATATCTTTTAACAACTCTAACCACCTTCTCTTATGAAGATTTAAATCTTTCTACGAGAACACATACTGCAAACTTTTGAGATCAGTGAATACATCAACATGAATCCCATAAAGATAATGCCTCCAAATTTTTAAGAAAAAAACATCATGGGTAGGATAATTCTTTTCATGGTGTTTAAGATGTCTAGAGGCATAAGCTATGAACTTACCTCTCTACATCAACACATAACCAAGACCAACTCTGGAAGCATCACAGTAACTAACAAATCCATCTGGACTATCTGGCAAAGTCAACACTGGGCTGAAGTAAGTCAAGTCTTCAACTCCTAAAAACTCTTCTCGCAAGAATCTAACCACTGAAATTTGACTTTCTTTTGAGTCAATCGAGACGTGGTGGATGCAATAGATGAAAAACCTTCAATAAACTATCGATAATAGCTAGCCAAACCCAAGAAACTCCTGATATCTAACAGAGAGATGGGTCTAGGACAGTTTTTCACTGCTTTGATCTTTTGAGAGTCAACTCTAATGCCATCATCAGAAATAATATAGCCAAATAAAGCAACTGATCTTAGCCAAAATTCACACTTAATGAATTTGGTGAACAATTAATGGGCTCTAAGAGTCTGCAATACAATTCTGAGATGGTCTGCATGATCGTTTTCACTATTAGAATAGAGAAGTATATCATCAATGAAGACTATGATGAATATGTCCAAGTACTGCTTTAACACTCCGTTCATCAAGTCCATGAAAGTTGTTTGTGTCATTAGTTATCCCAAAAGACATAACTAGGAATTCAAAGTGACCATATCGAGTTTTGAAGGTTGTTTTCAAAGTGTCACATTCTCTAACTCTGAGCTAATGATATCCAGATTTGAGGTCTATCTTAGAGAAATAACTGGCACCCTAAAGTTGGTTGAACAAGTCATTAATCCTGGAGAGTGGATAATTATTCCTGATTGTGACCTTATTCAATTGACAATAATCGATGCATATTCTGATAGAACCGTCTTTCTTAACGTACGAACAGGACTGGAATGCCCCATGGGAAAATATTGGTTTTGATAAATCCCTTTTTTAAGAGATCTTTTAACTGTTCTTTCAACTCTTTGAGCTCAACTAGAGCCATTCTGTAGGGCATAATAGAGATAGGTTATGTATCTAGAAGGAGATCTATTTTGAAGTTAATTTCCCTTTTAGGAAAACTCTCAGAAGATCTTCAAGGAAAATATCTGAAAATCCTTACTACTGAAACTGAATCGAGACTTGAAGTCTCACAACTAGAGCCTTTGAATTGAAAAATATGGTACACACCCCTTAGATATCATCCTTCTCGCTCCAAGATATGAAATAATCTGATCCCTAAGCTCCGAAGTACCACCCCTTCATTCAATAACTAGAATAATCTGATCCCTAAGCTCCGAAGTACCACCCCTTCATTCAATAACTAGTTCATTAGGAAATTAAAACTGGGTAACTCTGTTTCTACATTCAAATGAAGCATAGCATGAGCGAAGCCAATACATGCTGAGAATAACATCAAAATTAGTCATCTCTAACTCCATAAGATCAACTAAAGTGACTTTCTGAGATACTGTAACCAGGCAATTTTTGTATACCCGTCTGACTATAATATATTTACCTACTTGGGTAGACACTAAGAAAGGCTCTGCTAATGTTTCTACACTGACACCAAAATTGATAGCTATATAGAGGGTTATAAAAGAAAGTGAAGCTCCGGGATCTAGCAAAACATACATATGAAGATGAAAATCCTGTAACGTACCCATAACTACATCGGGAGAACTTTCCTGATCATGTCGAGACTGAAGTACATATAGTCTATTCTAGCATTTCCCACTGGTCGCACTGGAAGTGGTGTTCTGCTGAGTCGGGTGGCCTGCGAGTGCTGCTGAAGAAGTATTCTAGCCCTGTTGGCGATTATTTCTGCCCTTCTACGTCACCACCATACACTCTCAGATCTTGTGGCTTGGTTTTCCATATCCAAAACACACGTCACTGCTAGCCTTACAAACACCCTAATGATTCCTACCATACTTTTTACAGAGAGGATTAGCATGACTATTATGCACACTACCCTGGGACTTGGAGCCTGGTTCCCTATCCCAATTTTTATCCTAGAACTTTGGTACTGGCGCACTAGCTGAAGGCAGAGCTAGGGCTTAAGATTTCTGATAGAAATAAGAATGGTTACCACCCTTTGACCTCGGCTAAGAAAATGTAAAGCTACTTGTTCTAGACCTCTTATTCTTTCTCTTTCTCTTTAAGCTTCTATCAATCTATTGAGCATGAACTATAATCCTAGATAGGTCCATCTCCTTAATCAACATAGCATTCCTACACTTCTTTACCACACTATCAGCTACACCAGAAACAAACTTACTCATTCTATACCTATTATCAGCCACCATTAAAGGAGCATACCTCGCCAATTGAGTAAACTTAAGCGAGTATTCCTTCACACTCATATTACCCCACTTCAAATTAATAAACTCCAGCACATTAGCTTTCCTTAAATCTAATGGAAAGAACCTGCATAAGAAGGCCCTGGCAAACTCCTCTAACTCAGCAGGCCTTGCCTCAACACCCCCATCCTCCTTCTACTGCTTATACCACGTATGACCTACATCAAGCAACTGGTAAGCAGCCAACTCTGCACTCTCAGTCAAAGTGAAACCCATGATATCAGTCACCTTCTGAACCATGTCAAGAAACTCTTGTGGATCCTCCTCATACTTGGATCCTGAAAACAAAGGGGGGTTCATTTGGGTAAAATCCCAAATCCTAGATGCAGCTGTATTTTCCACTGGGTTAGCTGGATAAATAGTCTACTGGTTGTTCTGAGCAGCTACTGAGTGAGATAAGGTAGTAAATGCAGCTCTGAACTCGGCATGAGAGATGTACTCATTCAGGGGATCTTTCTGAACAGGCAAAGGTACGAGCTAATTTACAATTCTTCTTTTATTGTTCATTTTAGGAGACATTGTCTGTAAATAAAAGAAAGAATGAGTAAAAGAGAGAGTTTTATATAGAGATTATGCTCATTCACACGACATGAATATTGAAAGAAGGACAAATTTTTCTAAACCATCTTGTATCCCCTTGTCCGTAAGTGTGGCGCGCTTTACACCAATGCACATGAATCTACTCGATGCAACTTTCAGACTCTCTAGGACATCGTAAGATAACCCATAAGCTGCTACCTACTGTAAGCACTGAATAAATTGGCAATAAAACATGTATGCGGAAGATAAACTAATAAGGCCAAAATTAATCTAAAATCTAAAAGCGTGATTCAATCACAAGTCTAGAAACGTCTGATAACAATACTAAAAAGACAACTAATAATACTGATAAACTAAATAACTATCTAACTGACTGTTTGAATGTCTGAAAGCCTCTAAATAGACCGAGAAGTTGACGGGACAGGCACCAACTAACTCTAACTAACTAACTAAAAATAAATGCAAAAATAACTAAATAAACATAACAGGTCCTCGATAGATGAGGACTCACCACTGCTGCTGAAGCGCTGGACTATCTAAGTATGGTCAGGAAACTGAGCATTTGAACTGATGATATAATACATCATAGCGTAAATAAGAGTATGCGGTCAGTACTTTTAATGTACTGGTATATAAGATGAGGTTAGGTTGATATACATGGGTTACTGTACGCACGAAACATGGAATAACTGAATAGCATGAGACAATAAAACATAAATGTATGAAAGATGAAATATCTAAGAATGCAAGACCAAGAATATAATATTTTTGAAATAATCTATAAACTAAAGTACTAAAATCTGATAACTGAATGACTAGTAATTTATATGCTTTGGTCAAAAAAACCTGAACTGAATTCTACATTGAATACAAAACTGAGACTGTGGGAGGTATCATCTAACTAACATAACCTAATTTGAGCTAATCAGGATCCAACCTATGACCCCAGTTGGAAGGGTGTTAGTACCGTGCTAATCGAGGTCCAATCAGGGTCTAATCGTTTACCTAATTTGAACCTTAAAACTACATCGTTTAGCGGGTATGTAATAATCCAAATAAGTTCCTTAAGATATCATTCTACATGTGAATCAAGTAAGGCATCTAAGTACATCCCTGTCCTAGACGCTAATTTGAACTCTTTATTTCATAAAAGAATACAAACCACACTTTATTTATTCCCATGTTCTATCTCCCTATTCCCTCTCCCAAGATTAAAAGGGTGATAATATATGTATTTTCTTGGTGATCAATCCATCAAATAGTTAAATCAAGAATAAACAAACAACCAATAATGATAAGAAAATCAAATGAATCTGATCCAAAACAATAGTACTCATGTTCTTGTCTTTAACCCCGAAAAGGGAGTTTTTTAGCCACTCATAGCCATAATCAATATCCGAATATCTGTATGAAGAAATAAAACCATAAAGAAAGCTAAATTAAAGAATAAAAACCTAAAGAGAAGTTGTGGTAGCCTCCAATGATTTCCAAGTTGATTAGGGTATTCCAAGATGTTCAAAACATAATTTAAGATGTTATATTTATAGTAGACAAGTCATAAACCAACTTGGATTAGGTTTCCATGCTATTTTATTTCAGCTGGGAAGAATTTTCCTAATTTTGGTGCTCACCGTGTCATGGTATAGTGCTAAATGTCATAGGACCATGAAACAGTGTAATCACGTTGTGATTCTGGATTTTGAAAACTGTCGATTGAATTTTTACCATGACACGTTGCCTCATTCACCGCTATTAGGACTGTGATGTGGTGTGTCACCATTTTGGGCCCTTTCTATACCGTTTGGTGTACAACACATGCGAATAGGACCTTCTACGCGCCTCTACTTGCCCTTGATATTTTTAGGACTCCAAATTGAGTCCAAGTTGTGTATTGTGCTTCCGTTGATCCATTCCAAGCCTTTTTGCATTGTTTCCACTTGATTTGAAACTTTTATATGTAATGCCCCGAGTCTGTACCCTAGACGCTACATGGTGCTAGTGACCCCAAAGGACCACCAGCTAACCCATGACTAGTACCTACTGTGAGAACTGAATAATAAGAACATGTAATAACAATGTAACTGATATAAATGCAAAAGTTAGGTTGAAAATGCCATAAGGTTCATAATTGAAAAAGTAAATACTAAATACTGAAAAAATGAGTGCTAAAATATCTGTCTGAAATAATATAGTCCGAAAGCCTCTAACTGTCTGATCATGGAGTTGATGGGACAAGTCCCCAACTAACTCCGACTATTGAACTACTAATAAGTAAAATTAATACTCTGTATTCAAACTATGAGGACTCACCACTAAATCTGCTCTAGATAATCTAGGCTGCAAAGTACAGTCAGGAGCCCGTACGTCTGAACCTATTATATAAGACATCATAGCGCAAAAGAAAAGTATGCGTCGGTACTTTGAATATAATGGTATTCTAAGTGAGGTAGAATGATATACATGGGTTCATATGCATGAACAATAACTAATTGGGTAACATGAACATAACTGAATGAGAGTACATGCATGAATACATAAACTATAACGGAGGTCATGATAACACTGGATACTGAGTTCTAAATACTGATTTACTGATATCTGAGATTACTGATATTGTATTACTGATAACTGAGTGACTGTATCTGACAGTCCTAATTCTGTAGAAGTGATTTAGTTCTATACTAAGCTGAGTGTCTATATTGATGTGTCGCATCGATGGGGTTGACGCGATGGCCGGTGCATTATGTCGAGTTTGCATCGGTTCATTAGAAATTACATGGGATCTAGGAAAAATATTTATCAATACGATAGTTGATGCGGTGTGTTGAGATCGCATTGATCCACTGGTTGGACTCCCAAACTTGATTGAAACAAGGTCTGAAAAATTTGAAACTTGTCCGTGGACACCTACTAACATTCTTGATCATGGATAACCCAAAAAATCAATATTTAATGGTCGTATGGATCGTGAAATAAGATTTTCAACTTATGAAGGATAAAAAATTTCTAAGTATGGACACTTAGCTGAATTTTCTAAGTCTGAGACCCCTTTTCAAGCTTTAACAGAATAAGTTAAGCTTAGAATTTTGTGGGGTCTTACAATATCTCCCCCTTGGGAACATTCGTTCTCGAATGAGATTGATTGTGCTGAGAAATACTGATGGACTAAGTTTATACACTGATCATGCATATCTGATGCATGGAATGCAAGACTAAAAGTACTGATAACTTGAGTTTCCAAATTGAACATGCATATCTGATGCATGAGTACATGACTGAACTGATTCGTGAATACATGATTGGATATGCAACGGTAATAGATACCAAGTTTATAACTGTAACTGAACATGGAACTAAGCCAATCTAAGGAAGACTATTACCTTAAGTTGAGAATACTGATGAACTTGAGATCATTTAATAAACATGAATGAACGAGAACATGAGAACATAACTGAGCCTGAAATGTGATACATGAACTAAATATCATGAACGAAATTGATCCTCTAAATATATGGCTTATGATTGAGATCGAAACTTGAGGGTGCACCTATGAGTACCCACTACTCCAAACTGGATTCGTTATGTGAAGAGAAGATGAAAGGTTTAGGTCATGAAAGCTCGGGGGTTATAGTGCATCTCCCCCTTAGGACATTATGTCCCTCGATGAATGCTGACTTTGTTGAGATACTAAGGAAAAATTGAGATGATGCACGGGGCACCTACGACTAAATCGTGACTGAATATCTGAGATCTAAAACTGAGGCATGATATATGAACTGGGCTAAAATCGTAACTACTAGGATGCTTTATCTTGGAACAGTCATATTCACAAAATTTTGGATAGTAAGACTGGGTGGAAAGATAGGGAAAATCATACGAACTTGTCCGCCTCATTGCTAAACTGAATTCCTGGATTTACGAACTAACTTCTACTGAAAACTTATACTCAACTGGAGCATTTCATGACACTCTTTCTATAAAGTTCTACTGACTTTAGGGAGCAAGGAAATCTTGGCATGGTCTGAATTAGACATCTGAATAACAAATCACGTCATGGCTATAATTCTGTAATATGGGGCGAGGCCTACAAAACATCATCTAAGATATAGTTACTAAGCCTTATGCACCACAACTTCAAATTTTCATGATTAGACATATTTCTCGAATACTCTCTCAACTATACCCTCCACCTTAGTACAACACTTCACCTGAGACTACTGTAACTATTCACATAGGTACTGAGCACGAATGCATAAATGTACTAACTTATTTGATTAACTGGATAACTGATAGCTGAATACTGGTCATATAAGATTGAACTATACTTAACCTGAATAACTGGACTGAAACTGTAGAGTACTATGCATCTGAGGTAAGGACTGACTGAGTAACATGAGATAACTCAGCATGAATTCATGAAAATTGTAATATTTGAGAATTAAAGGCCAAGCGTATAACATGATTCTGAAATAGTCTATAAACTGAGGTATTGTAATACTAATAACTGAATAACTGATAACTATACACTATGGTCAAGCAAACCTGAAACTGAACTGAGTTACTGATCTGATTACTGGACTGAGACTGTAACTGAGGCTGTAACTAAGACTTAACTGAGACTTAATACTGAACTGAGCACACTGTAAAGTATGAGTACATGAGTCATGAGCTCCATTTCCCGAGTTTGGAGTTTCTATTTTCATGAAACATGATTTGTAACACTAAGAGAACTGGAACTCCTTATACTAGGAACTATAAGCATACATATTTTTCGATAATGTGTATGAATAGGAGCTATGATCATAGAGCTGACATGAAAGGTATGAGTAGATATCATGATAGCTGAAGTGCAAAACTTTGCACTGAGGTAAGGACAGGTTGGGCATCAACCTCTCCTACTACTTTTCTACCATACTAACATTACTACTAAAATCTGAAAGTCTAACTTGGTTACTTGTTATACTATCTCCCCCTTATCTTAAAGCCATTATTCTAAGTCTGTGAACCACTTAATCATCAAATCTAAACTGAACTATCATCACTTTACTCTAGATTCTGGGGGAAACACTGAGAAGGGCTCTGCTAATATTTCAGGTCTGACACCAAAGTTGACCGCTATATAGGGGTTACAAAGAGTGTCAATCCTTGGGGTCTAATAAGGCATAAACATAAAGATGAAAGACTTATAACATACCCATAACTATATTAGGAGATCTTACCTGATCATGGAGAGACTGGAGTGCATAAAATCTATTCTGGCATTGACCACTAGTGGTACTGGAAGTGGCTCCCTACTAAGTTGAGCGACCGGATGGGACTGGAGGATGGTTGAACTGACCCTGTTGACACAAATATTTTCCTTTCTAAGCCATTACTCTACACTTTGGTATCTTATGTCCTGGATTACCATATCCAAAATACATATCACTGCCTGCTCTACACACACCTAGGTGATTTCTACTATATTCTTTACAAAGAGGATGGGTGTGACCACTGCTCATACTACCCTAGGTTTTGAAGCCTGGCGATCCATCATAACTGTCATTCCTGAACTTTAGTACTAGTGAACTAGCTGAGGATGGAGCTGGAACTAAAGATTTGGATAAAATGGGAACGGTTACCACCTTCTGACTTAAGTTGAGTGAAATTAAAACTACTTATGCTAGCTCTCTTATTCTCTCTCTCTTTCTTCTTAAGCTTTTGCTCCTCAATCTGTTGAGCATGGACCATAAGCCTAGATATGTCCATCTCCTTAATCAACATCGTAGTTCTACACTTCTTCACCACACTATCTGATAACTCAGACATGAACTTGCTCATTCTGGACCTACTGTTTGATACTACACAAGGAGCACACTTGGCTAGCTGGATAAACTTAAGGGAATACTCTTTCACACTCATACTTCCTTGCCTGATATTGATGAACTCTAACACCTTGGCTTCTCTCATCTCTAAGGGAAAGAATCTATCTAGAAAAGCAGTAGCAAACTCTTCCCATTTTATGGGCTTTGCATCTGTGCCCCAGTCTACCTTCCACTGCTTAAACTATGTATGAGCTACATTTTGTAGCTGATAGGTAGCTAACTTAACACTTTCACTAGAAGTTACTCCCGTGATATTTGTGACTTTCTGAACCCAATCGAGGAACTCTTATGGATCCTCTTTTGACTTAGATCCTGAGAATAGGAGAGGATTCATTCGGGTGAAGTCCTGAATCCTGGATGCAGCAGTATTGGCTACTGGATTAGCCTAAACAGCAGCTGGCCATTAATTTTGAGCTGCTATGGAACTGGCTAGAGTAGTGAATGCAGCTCTGAATTCTGTATTGGAGACATGTTCATCTAGGTGATCTGTCTGAACGAGCTGAGGTGCAGACTGATTTCCAGTTTTTCTTTGCTAGTCTTTTTAGGAGGAATGTTCTGTAACCAAAAGGAAGAAAAGGATTAGACTGAGAATTTAGCTTGAGATCATGCTCACTTGCATGATATGAATACTAAGAGAAGGGAAACTTTTCCTAAAAACATTTCATAGCCTTCTATCCATAAGTATGTTACGATACACACCCATGGACAAGACTCTACTTGATGCAGATTTCAGACTTTCTAGGACTCTGTTGAACCTTAGGCTCTGATACCAAGTTTGTAATGCCCTGAGTCTGTATCCTGAATGCTACAGGTGCTAGTGACCTTGAAAGACCACACGCTAACCCATGACTGGTACCTGTTGTAAGCACTGAATAATAATAACACTGTAATAACAATGTAACTGATATAAATACAAATGCTAGGCTAAAAACTCCATAAGGTTCATAACTGAAAAATTTAATACTGAATACTAAAACACTAAATGCTAAAATATCTGTCTGAAATACTCTAGTCTGAAAGCCTCTAACTGTCTGATCATGGAGTTGATGGGACAAGTCCCCAACTAAATCTGACTACTAAACTACTGATAACTGAAAGTAATACTATGTCCTCAAACTATGAGGACTCACCACTAAATCTGTTGCTGATAACTGCATGGGTTCATATGCATGAATAATAACTGACTGGGTAATATGAAAATAACTGAATGAAAGTACATGCATGAATACATAAATTGTAACTGAGGTCCTGATAACACTGGATACTAAGTTCTAAATACTAATTTACTGATATCTGAGTTTACTAATACTGTATTACTGATAACTGAATAAATATATCTAACAGTTTTAATTCTGTAGAACTGATTTGAGTTCTATATTGAGCTGAGTGGTTGTATCTGACAGTCATAGAGTCTGTATCTAACAGTCATGAGTCTGTAGAGCTGAATTAAGTTCTATACTAAGACTGAAACTAAAACTGTGTGAGGTAATCATCTAATCGACATGTCCCAAATCTGAACTGATGGGGTCCGACCAATGACTCCAGTTGGAAGGATTCTAATGCCGTGCCACGGGTACTAACATCTACCATGGAGTTAAATCTATCTAAAGGGTGACCCCTAAGATCAGTCTTAAACTAGCGGGTGATCCCTGAGTATGTCAGTCTTATCTAACGGGTGATATCTCATAGCATACGCTGGCTAAGTAGTTCTGGATCTTAGGGATTGCTTTTAAGGACCTAGTCCTAGCTAACGAGTGAGACCCCATCCCTAGGCTCACTCGGTGCTGAATCCTACTCCTAACTAAAAGACACTGAACTGAGTATACTGAGTAGGACTGGACTAATACTTGAGATTATTGAGTTTTCCTGAGTTTTGTAACTGACTGAGTTCTGTAACTGACTGAATTTTTTAACTAACATTTCTCTAGGTACACAGCTAAATTGTTGGGTATTAACTACCCCAGTACTCGATAGCATAAAAAGTAAAAATATAACATGATCATAAAGGCATTATAATACTTGCTTGCTGACAATGCACTTATTTAGACACTCTGTCAAACACTTGATATACATGATCTTCTGCATAAATGGAATCACATTTTAACGTGTCATTTTTTCACTAGTCAAATCACATAAGCATTGTATCAAGCACTTGTAATGCAATAACTTGTACATGAATGGGGAATAAACGTTAACATGCTATAATGGCATTATCTCCTTCTCACAGATAATTTATAAAACACATAGGAAGCATACTTGGGTCATTAAATCATAAACACTTAGGGTTAACATGGTTACAACAACTAACTTACAAATTGAAGGGGTTATCATGAATATTATGTAATTCAACCCATAATAGGATCAATTCTTTGAACTTATAATTTAAATCATAGATTCAAACCCAACAATAACAAGAACATGAATTTAATTCAACCAAATCATGGAAGTCATAAATCTGATATCTTGCGTATTTAAAAAAAAAAAGTTCTTGGACTTCATGGGTGAAAGGAACACATGAATGAACACCAACATACCTTGGTTCTTGAATTCGTGAAGATTGATAGTGAATTTCTTGGATCTTGATCTTTACTTTAATGGGTTAGGGTTTGAGTCTTGAGAGAATCTGAGAGAAAGTGAGTGTATTTTGCTTATTAAGGGCTGAATTTCATGTTCTAGGGGTTGATTAAGGGTGGGAAAAAGATCCAAATATTCCTAAAGATGCGGAATCTTGATAACTAATAACTGACTTAGTGACACGCAGATTGACACATCGCGTCGATGGGATCAACGCAATGGCCGACATGCCACATCAACTCCACGCCGGTTCACTGGAAATTGCATTGGGAGCTCGGAAAAAATATTTATCAATCAATAGTCGATGTAGCGTATTGAGATAGCATCGATCCACTGGTTTGGACTCCCAAACTTGATTCAAACGAGGTTCAAAAAATCTAAAACTTGTCCGGGGACACCTACTGACATTCTTGATCATGGATCAACCCAAAAAATTGATATTTAAAGGTTGTATGGATCTTGAAATAAGATTGCCAACTTATGAAGGCTAAAATAATTCTAAGTATGGACACTTTGCTGAATTTTTAAGTCTGGGACCTCTTTTCACACTTTAACTGACTGAGTTAAGCTTAGAATTTTGAGGGCCTAACAGTATATCCTTCATTTATCATCTTAATCCATTCACCGAGAATCCTATAGCATTAAACACAACTATTTAGATCTCAAGTAGGGCATCTAAGTACCTCTCTGTCCTAGACGCTAATTTGAACTCTTCATTTCATAAAAGAATATAAATCATACTTTGTATATTCCCATGTTCTATCTCCCTATTCCCTCTCCCAAGATAAAAAGGGTGACAATATATGTATTTTTTGGGTGATCAATCCATCAAATAGTTAAATCAAGAATAAAAAAACAACCAATAATGATAAGCAAATCAAACGAATCTATTCCAAAACAATAGTACTCATGTTCTTGGGTTTAACCCTAGAAAGGGAGTTTTTTAGCCACTCATAGCCATAATCAACATCCAAATATTTGTATGAAGAATTAAAATCATAAAGAAAGACATATTAAAGAATAAAAGCCTAAAGAGAATTTGTGGTAGCTTCCAATGATTTCCAAGTTGATCTAGGGTCTTCCAAGATGATTAATATGCAATTTAAGACGTTATATTTATAGTAGACAAGTCATAAACTGACTTGGATTAGGTTTCCCCACTATTTTCTTCAAGATAGGAAAAGTTTTCTCGATTTTGGTGCTCATTGAGTCGCATTATAGTGCTAAATACCATGGGACCACGATGCAGTGTAATGCATTGAGATTCTAGATTTTGATAACTGTCGATTGACTTTTTACCGGGACTCAGTGCCTCCTTCAACGCTATTAGGATCGCGAAGCAGTGGGTCACCATTTTTGACCCCTTATGAACCTTTTGGTGTACAGCACATGCCAATAGGACCTTCCATGCGCCTCTACTCACCCTGGACATTTCAGGACTCTAAATTGAGTCCAAGTTGTGTATTGTGCTTCTGTTGATCCATTCCAAGACTTTTTAAGTTGTTTCCACTTTATTTGAAGCTTGTATATCCTTTATATATCATTATAATCCATTCACTAAGAATAATATAGCATTAAATACAACAATTTAGAGCTCAAAACAACTCAATATCCAGGACGGTGAACTAGAAACATGAGCTAAGCATAGGCTTCATTCACTTTGATCTCTAACTTATTGTTTTGAACCTTAGCTTGATCCAATTGACCGTTGAACATTTTAAGCAAATTATTTCAAATATAAATACACAATAAAACCTTATGAGATCATTCATCATGTTAGAACCCAACACGATAGACTAGACAAACACATAGCTCAAGCTAGTCACACTAGTTTTCTCGGTTAAATCAAAACTCGCATGAAAACACCATTAAACATTGTAAACACATACTTGGACACTTGGATGCAATTTTATCTCATTATAAATACCTTAAACACATGAATCATTTTAAAAATAAGGCTAAATAGGCTAGAATAGTAACCGTAGAATGCATAAATTCACCCAACATCACCACCCCACACTTAAAGCCTTGTTCTTATTCGAACAACTCTTCATTATACACATCATGAAATAGAATCCACACTTCTACTAAAATCAAGATACTCAAGCTAGTACTACAATGACTATACGGAATGCAAGTTTCTACCCTAGCATGTTACATACACAATTGAAAGCTCAAGAATCCGATTTCAAAACATCCTAACCTCAAAGAATTGACTCCACAAGTGGCAAACTCATGCATATTTATCAATCAAAGACATCCCACGAATCACCCATATTCATCAAACATGTGCCCTCACAACAAGAGATTTACCCTTAATCACTCACAATACATTGGGTATAAGAATTAAGTTGCGCTCACTCTCACCCGGATTCACTGGTTACACATAAAGAACCATAGGCTTTCCCTTAGTGTAGTACTCCACTAATATCAGAATGACAATCATAAGATCAAATAGGTATTTTCTAGGTTGCAATAAAGGCTAAGGAATGGGTAGGAACTATTTTGGCCAAGAATAGTGACTCTATTCCCTATGCACTTTAATACAACATTTTGTACAATTAAAACCAATTTCCAACAACCAATTCACACCACTTTTATCTACCCATATATTTTATTTTCACCCCATCTCATTAAGCTCATTTACACACATTATGGTGGGAGGACTCTATGCACAACTCATTTAATTTGAACAAATTTTTATTGTTTTCATTACTCAACTCCCTACCACAACACATTATAATTCTTTTGAACACCAATAGCTTACACTTTAGGGGCTTCAATTTTACCTTTTATCCTCATATTTCTCAAACTCCTTACTGACTTAATTTTTCATTAAAGTGCCTTGGAGATTTGGATCAAATTAAGGTCAATCAAAGAAGGGATTCGGCTACTTACGAGGCTACCAAAGAAAAAACTAAAGGTTCAATGAGGCTTACTGGGATTTTGCACAAAGGGTAGGTCAAAAAGAAGATATAAAACAAGGCTATCAAAGAAATGCCTAAATCATCACTTAAACTCACACTCTTTATTTGACTTTGCACATACACCGAGCAAATTCTAGATATCACATGCAACAAGGAATATACAAAAACTCACACACATGGCACATGCTCAAATCACATAGGATCCTCATAGACTCTCAAAGAAATAATAGCATGAATTCGTATTTAAGCCAATAAGTAAAAGAGTCACACACATGAGCCTAGGAGTCTCAAAAGTAGTAATTCACACAATCACATACTTACACAAACAAAACACTTGAACCATGTAATAAAAAATAGCACCAACAATAATATTTTACACAATTTTTTTAAAAATTGAGCCCAAAATTTGGAATTTCCCCACCCCCCACTTAAAAAACTACTTTGTACCCAAGGTATACTTTTAAAGTAAGAGATAGAAATACTCCCTGAGGCCTCTTGGCCTAGCTAATAGCATCTTTAAATATCAAGAAGGTTCGGGACCCCACACTCAGTCTTTGCCATGCTCCTTCGCTCAGGTTTCCGCTACTCAGACTTTCCATCAATCTGCGGCTCAACAAAACAAAAAACTACATGACGTAAAAACTACAAAAATTAAAAATAAAACATACCTACTTAACTTGGGTTGCCTCCCAAGAAGCGCCTAATATAGTGTCGCGGCACAACCCAACTCAACTTAACCAAATTCCTTCATCATTTTTCTCACACTTGGAGGCCATTTTCTAATTCATTTCACACCTCTTAGGTATAAGTTATCAAGGGTACCTGAAGTCTCAACAACAATAGCCTTTTAAGGATCATCAACATGTATCTCAACAAGCGATGGTGGCAGTGGCTCAGGCAGCTCGATGAGGTAGTCCAAAGAAGTCGTTGGCAGACTAACCACCTCAGACTTATCCTCTTTAATTACTGTGATCATGCATAAATCTTTATAATGGGACAATATGTTGAGTGCTTTGTAAACTTTAAATGCCACTTCTTCATCCACTAAATATTTAATTCTAGTTTAACTTCTAAGATTAATTTGATGCAAAGGTAACCAAAAAAAGTTTGGAATATTGTAAACTAAAGTAAAAGAAACAATCCGTAAAATAAAGGTCTTGAAATTATCAATAGGAGAAAACCCAGGTTTAAAGCATTTTCAACAATCATACTATGTTGTTAAACTTAATTCGTTAACTTGATTATCTTGATTGTTGATTAGTAGGGTTAATTGTATGATCATGGTCTCCCTACCTCTAACAATTTACCTAATTTGAACCTTACAACTACATCGTTGAGCGAGGATGTAATAATCCAATTAAGTTCTTTAAGCTATCATCCTACATGTAAATCAAGTAGGGCATCTAAGTACATCTCTGTCCTAGACGCTAATTTGAACTCTTTATTTCATAAAAGAATACAAACCATACTTTGTTTATTCCCATGTTCTATCTCCCTATTCCCTCTCTCGAGATCAAAAGGGTGACAATATATGTATTTTTTGGGTGATCAATCCATCAAATAATTAAATGAAGAATAAACAAACAACCAATAATGGTAAGTAAATCAAACGAATCTATTCCAAAACAATAGTACTCTTGTTCTTGGCTTTTAACCCTAGAAAGGGAGTTTTTAGCCACTTATAGCCATAATCAACATCCAAATATTTGTATGAAGGATTAAAACCATAAAGAAAGATATATTAAAGAATAAAAACCTAAAGAGAAGTTGCGGTAGCTTTCAATGATTTTGAAGTTGATCTAAGGTCTTCCAAGATGTTTAAAATGTAATTTAAGATGTTATATTTAAAGTAGACAAGTCATAAACTGACTTGGATTAGGTTTCCATGTTATTTTCTTCCAGCTAGGAAATTTTTTTCTGATTTTGGTGCTCACCATGTCGCGTTATAGTGCTAAATGCCATGGGACCGTGAAGTAGTGTAATCACATTGGGATTTTGGATTTTGATAACTGTCGATTGACTTTATACCGGGACTCAGTGCCTCCTTCACTGCTATTAGGATCACGAAGCAATGGGTCACCATTTTTGGCCCCTTATGAACCGTTTGGTGTATAGAACGCGCCAAGATGACCTTCCACAAGCCTCCACTCGCCCTGGACATTTTAGGACTCTAAATTGAGTCCAAGTTATGTATTGTGCTTCCGTTGATCCATTCCAAGACTTTTTGAGTTGTTTCCACTTAATTTGACACTTGTATATCCTTTATATATCATTATAATACATTCACTAAGAATCATATAGCATTAAATACAACAATTTAGAGCTTAAAATAACACAACATCCAAGACGGTGAACTAGAAACACGAGCTAAGCATAGGTTTCATTCACTTTGATCTCTAACTTATTGTTTTGACCCTTGGCTTGATCTAATTGACCGTTGAACATTTTCAACAAACTGTTTCACATATAAATATACAATAAAAACCTTATGATCTCATCAAAAACATTATAACCCAACACGATAGACTAGACAAACACCTAGCTTAAGCTAGTCACACTAGTTTTCTCGGTTGAATTCTACATGATCATTTAGAATCAAAACTCATGTGAAAACACCATTAAACATTTTAAACACATACTTGGACACTTAGATGTACATTTATCTCAATATAAAAACCTTAAGCACATGAATCATCCTCAAAACAAGGCTAAATAAGCTAGAATAGTAACGGTAGAATGCATAAATTCACTCAACATCACCATCCCACACTTATGCAAGTTTCTACACTGGCATGTTACATACATAATTGAAAGCTCAAGAATCCTGCTTCAAAACATCCTAGCCTCGTAGAATTGACTCCACAAGTGGCAAACTCATGCATATTTATCAATCAAATACATCACATGAATCACCCATATTCATCAAACATATGGCCTCACAATAAGAGAGTTACCATAATTACTCACAATAATGCAATTTATACATTGGGTACAAGAATCAAGTTACGCTCACTCTCATAAGAAATCCACTGGTTACACATAAAGAACCATAGGCTTGTCCTTAATGTAGTACTCCACTAATATTAGAATGTCAAGCATAGGATCAAATAGGCCTTTTCTGGATTGTAATAAAGGATAAGGGATGGGTAGGAACTATTTTGGCTGAGAATAGTGACTATCTTCCCTAAGCGCTTTAATACAACATTTAATAAAATTAAAACCAATCTCCAACAACCAATTCACACCAATTTTATCTACCCATATCTTTTATTTTCACCCCATCTCTTTAAGCTCATTTACACACATTACGATGGGAGGACTCTATGCACAACTCATTTAATTTGAATAAATTTTTATTCTTTTCATTACTCAAGTCCCTACCACAACACATTACAATTCTTTTGAACACCAATAGCTTACACTTTGGGGGCTTCAATTTCCCCTTTCAACCTCTTGTTTCTCAAACTCCTTACTTAATTTTTTATTAAAGCAATTAGGAGATTTGGATCAAATTAAGGTCAATCAAAGAAGGGATTCGGCTACTTATGAGTCTGCCAAAGAAAAATCTAATGGCTCAATGGGGCTCACTAGGTTTTTGCACAAAGGATAGGTCAAAAAGAATATATAAAACAAGGCTATCAAATAAATGCCTAAATCATCTCCTAAACTCACACTCTTTATTTTGCTTTGTACACACACCGGTTAAGTTCTAGACATCACATGCAACAAGGACTATACAAAAACTCACAAGCACATGGCACATGCTCAAATCACATAGGATCATCATAGACTCTCAAACAAACAATAGCATGAATTTGTATTTAAGACAACAAGTAAAAGAGTCGCACACATGAGCCTAGGCATATCAAAAGTAGTAATTCCCACAATCACAAGCTTACACAGATAAAACACTTGCACCATATAATCAAAAATAGTACCAACTAGAATATCTTACACAGTTTATTTTTTAAATTGAGCCCAAAATTTGAAATTTCCCCAACCCACACTTAAAAATCTCCTTTGTCCCCAAAGCATGCTTTTAAAGTAAGAGATAGAAATACTCCCTGAGGCCTCTAGGCCTAGCTAGTATCATCTTTAAATATCAAGAAGGTTTGGGGATCCCACACTCAGTCTTTGCCATGCTCCTTAGCTCTGGTTTTTGGTGCTCAGACTTTCCATCAACCTGCTACTCAACAAAATAAAAAACTATGTGACATAAAAACTAAAAAACCTGAAAATAAAACATACCTACTTAAATTGGGTTATCTCCCAAGCAGCGCCTAATTTAGTGTCGCGCCACGGCCAAACTCAACTCAACCAAATTCCTTCATCCTTTTCCCCACACTTGGGGGCCATCTTCTAATTATTTTCACACCTCTTGGGTGTGAGTTATCAAGGGTACTTGAAGTCTAAACAACAATAGCCTTTTCAAGATCATCAACTTGCATCTCATCAAGTAGTGGTGGTAGTGGCTTAGGCAGCTCGATGAGGTAGTCCAAAGAAGTCTTTGGAAGACTAACCACCCCACACTTGTCCTCTTCAATTACTGTGATCATGCATAAATATTTATAATGAGATAATGTGTTGAGTTCCTTGTAAACTTTAAATGACACCTCTTCATCCACCAACCTAATAGTGAGTGTGCCCTCTCTAACATTAATAAATGATCCATCCATCGCTAAAAATGGATGCCCCAAAATGATTGTTACCTATTCATCTTCCTTAAATGCCAGAACAATAAATTCTACAGGAATAATAAATTTACCAACCTTTATGAGGACATCCTATATCACTCCTGCGGGATGGGCTATGGCCCCGTTTGTCAACTACAATAGTATAAAGCTCGGTCTAGGTTTCCCCAAACCCAATGTGTTGAACAAAGATAGGGGTATCAAGTTGATACTGGCCCCTAAGTCACTAAGTTCCTGCACCACCTCACTATTGCCAAACTGAATGGGGTGAGTAAACTTACCAAGGTCCTTAATATTTTTTGGCATCTTTTGAGTAACCAACGAACTACACTCCCCAGTAAGTATTATTGCCTTCGCATCCTAAAATTTTATCTTATTAGCAACCACATCCCTCAAGTACTTAGCGTACTTGGGCATACCCTGCAAAACATCTAAAAACGGAAGGCTAATGAGTAATTCTCTTAACGTGTTAAAGAACTTTTTAAAGCACGCATCCTCTTTTGCCTTCATATACTTTTATGGGAATGGTAGTTTTGAGATCTTCTTCACTTCTTTAACAACTTTCTCTTTTGAGTACTAGGGCTTCCTAAAATTTTCAACAACTTTTTTAGATACCTGTAGGGAAGTTAAATTCACATCTACCTCCTTAGTTAACTTAGGATGTTCTCTATGAAGCTCTTCACCACTCTGGAAAGTGATTGTCATGACTTGTTTTAGATTTTATGTATCTCCAAGCAAACCTTCTTGAGGCCTAGTATTTAATGCTTGCTGTAACTACCCAAACTGCAGCTCTAAGCTTCTTTGTGCTGCTAGCTGATTTTTTACATCCATAGCCAATTGTGTCTGATTAGATAAAACTTGCTTCATCATCTATTTCAGGTTGCTAGTGAACTGATTTCCTTGTACCTATGGTTGCTGAATTTTCTATTATTGTGCGTTCCATGGATGAGTACGCCACTTTATGTTATAGGCATTACCATAATTTGGCCATTAAGCATTGCCTACATATATTACCGATTCTGGATTTGAAGCACACATAGATGCTAAATGGCCACTATTTCTGCAAACTTCATACCAACCTGCACTTTAATAGATTACATTGACTGTGGCTGTAGGTTATGCTACTCCCTACTTTAGACTGCTAATTTGATTTTGCAATACAGATATCTGAGCAGATATGGAAGTGAATTAGTCAACCTCTAATACATCTGCAATTCTTTTTGTGGTACTTCTAGCATCTGAATGCCACTCGAGATTTCCTTGTGCTATGCGGTTCAATAAGGTGTACAACTCATCATAAGTCAATTCCAATGCCTGACCACTTACAGCTGAATCTAGCAAAATCTTTGTATTGTGATCAAGTGCTTCAACAAAACTATGAGCAAGTACCTCATTTGGCTGTTAGTGATATGGACAGTCTCAAAGAAGAGCCTCAAAGCATTCCAAGAATGATATAGATTTTTATCTAGCCTTGTTTTAAAGCTCACTATCTCACTATGAAGTTTCACAATCTTTCCAAATGGAAAGAACTGGATTAGGAATTTTTGGGCCAAGTCGTCCTATGTAGTGATTGAATTTGTCAAATCTGCATTCAACCACCTCTTTGCTTCCCCTAATAGTGAATGGGGAAAAAGTACCAGCCTTACATAATCTTTGGATATACCTATCAGAATGAATATATTGGTAAGCTCAATGAAATTCTGCAAGTAGACTTGTGGATCCTCGTTGCAAGCCCTACAAACTGTCCACTGCTAATAAAAAGTTACACCATGTTATGCTTTAACTGGAAATTCCCCCAATCAGCTGGTCTTTGAATTGGGTAAGTCAAGTTCATCAGAAATGGGACTGCCACTTCTCGAACTATCCTGCAGGCTTGTTGTTCTTGAGCCATTTGAGCAAAATTCTCTTGGATTTCTTGGATTTGAGGAATTTTGTGGAGAAGGATTGCTTCTATCCTCCTTTGGTGAAAGTGTTGATCAGGTTCAGGGCTAGGCTGAACCAACTCTTGATCCCTTGCTATCTTATTAAGATAAAAACCTGTTTTCTACAATAACAAAACCAATACCAAGCATAAAAACACCAAAGAAATCTATAATTAAAACTAAAATAAATAGTTGCCAAATTTCAACTCCTTGGCAACGGTGCCAAAAACTTGATAGTGCCTAAGTGCACACGCAAGTGTACGTGGTCAATCAAGTAGTAAAGTGGCCTTCAAGAAGCCAAGTATCGATCGCACAGGGACTTTCTCTAACAAATATTCAATTCTAGTTTAACTTCTAAGATTAATTTGATGCAAAGGTAACCAAAAAAAGTTTGCAATATTATAAACTAAAGTAAAGAAAACAATGCGTAAAATAAAGGTCTTGAAATAATCAATAAGAGAAAACCCAGGGTTAAAGCACTTTGAAAAGTCATACTATGTTATTGAAATTCATTCGTTAACTTTCTTATCTTGGTTATTTATTTGTAGGGTTAATTGCATGCTCATGGTCTCCCAACCTATAACCATTTACCTAATTTGAACCTTACAACTACACGTTGATCGGGGATGTAATAATATAATTAAGTTCTTTAAGCTATCATCCTCATGTGAATTAAGTAAGGCATCTAAGTACATCCCTGTCCTAGACCCTAATTCTAACTCTTTATTTCATAAAAGAATACAAATCATACTTTGTTTATTCTCATATTCTATCTCCCTATTCCTTCTCCCGTGATAAAAGGGTGACAATATATGTATTTTTTGGGTGATCAATCCTTCAAATAGTTAACTCAGGAATAAACAAACAACCAATAATGGTAAGCAAATTAAGCAAATCTAATCCAAAACAAAAATACTCATGTTCTTGGATTTAACCTTGGAAAGGGAGTTTTTTAGCCACTCATAGCCATAATCAACATCCAAATATTTGTATGAAGAATTAAAACCATAAATAAAGATAGATTAAAGAATTAAAACCTAAAAATAAGTTGTGGTAGATTCCAATGATTTCTAAGTTGATCTAGGGTCTTCCAAGATGTTTAAAATGCAATTTAAGATGTTATATTTATAGTAGACAAGTCATAAACTGACTTGGATTAGGTTAACATGCTATTTTCTTCCAGATAGGAAATTTTTTCCTGATTTTATTGCTCACCGCATCATGGTATAGTGCTAAATGCCATGGCACCACAAAGCAGTGTAATCGCATTCAGGTTCAGGATTTTGATAACTGCCAATTGACTTTTTACTGTGATGCGGTGCCTCCTTCACCGCTATTAGGACCACGATGTGGTATGTCACCATTTTTGGCCCCTTATGAACATTTTGGTGTACAACATGTGCCAAGAGGACCTTACACGCTCCTCCACTCGCCCTAGATATTTCAGGACTCCAAATTGAGTCCAAGTTGTGTATTGTGCATCCATTGACCCATTCCAAGATTTTTTGAGTTGTTTCCACTTGATTTGATGCTTGTATATCCTTAATATATCATTATAATCCATTCATCAATCATCCTATAGCATTAAACCCAATAATTTAGAGCTCAAAACAACACATCTAAGTCGGTGAACTAGAAACACGAACTAAGCATAGGCTTCATTCACTTTGATCTCTAACTTATTGCTTTAACCCTTGGCTTGATCCAATTGACCCTTGAACAATTTAAACATATTATTTCATATATAAATACACAATAAAACCTTATGATCTCCTTAAACATATTAGAAACTAGCAAGATAAACTAGACAAAGACCTAGCTCAAGCTAGTCACACTAGTTTTCTTGGTTTAATTCTACATGATCATTTTGAATCAAAACTCATGTGAAAACATGATTAAATATTGTAAACATAAAAACACCATTAAGCATTGTAAACACATAATTGGACACTTAGAGTCATATTTATATCATTATCAACACCTTAAGCACATAAATCATCCTCAAAACAAAGATAAATAGGCTAGAATAGTAACAACTAGAATGCATAAATCCACCCAACATCAGGTACTAACAATGACTATATGGATCCACTAAATTGGTGCCCAGAAGGACCAAGGTTTCAAGCCTAAACTGACGGGTGGCCTCTAAGAGAAATCAAAGCCTAATTGATGGGTGACTCATCATATCCTATGCTAGCTATGTAGTTCTGAAATACAGTGACTGCTACTAACAACTCTGCCAAACTAACAGGAAAGCCACCATTCCTATATTCGCTCGATGCTAAATCCTACTTCCAACTGAACTGGCACTGATTACTGGACTGAACTAAGATTAACTAAACAAACAATTGATCATATTAACTAACTGAATGACAATGCTCCTGGTTTATCTGAAATTATTCTAAAGATATTGAAATTATGTAAACAACTAGGTATTAGGTATTCATAATCCACCAACACTGAATGGAGATAATAATGATGATATATAAAGCTTTAAAATCTATAGTAAGGGATCATTTCTCAAAACCCAACATTTAGACATTTCATCAAACACATGAGAGTCATGAATTTAAGCATGGGAATGGGTAAAGCATGTGATAATTTACAATACTAAAACCATGAACTAAGGATTTCAATGTGAACATTTCAATATTCAAAATATGTAATAGTTTATTTTACTTCAAACACTTATAATCATAACTTGAAAAATAATTTATCAAGGTATTCATGGATATAATTCAACTAAATCATGTAAAACTCATAATTGAAGTATAAAAGGGGATTCTTGGAATCCATGGGTGAAAAGGGACCATGGATGAACATCACACATACCTTAAACCCTTATGCTTGAAAGAGAAACACCAATCTTGATTATTTCTTAAAGGTTCTTGGATTGGGGAACTTAAATTCTAGGGTTTCTTAGAGAGAAAATAATGGAATTTGATGATCTTAGAGGGAGGAGAGGGTTTGATTTTTAGAAGAAATTAGAGAAGATTGGCAAATGATGCCCTAACCGGTGATATAATTTGTGATTTGATGAATTGGGTTGAGGGGAAAAGACATAATTTCCCTTCTAGCAATTAAATTTGTAACTGGATTGCAGATTACATGGTCACCGCGACATGGTAGGTGTGCCATCGCTATTAACACCGTGATGTGATGCTATCGCGATGAGCTACTGGAATCGTGATCCAAACAAGACCCAATCTTTGTTTGAAAAATCTGAAACTTCCTCGAGACATGCTCCTTATAACCTTGAACATAAATTAACTCAAAAACTAATGTCTCGAGGTCGGGTAGACCAATTTAAAATTCTAAAAGTTAAAAGTCCTAAAAATGACTAAGCCCCCAATACTTAGTGAAATTTTCAGGATTTAAGCCTCTTATACATGCTACTAGGAGCTAAACTGAGCTAGGAATAATACGAGATATTACAATGAGTTTTTTCAAAATGATGAAATCTTGGCTTGATAATGGCATTAACCTCAACCCACTTTACAATCTTGGTTTTAGTTATGACTATGCACATAGTTTAGCTTGTCCTTGAAAATATTGCATTACATTAAAGGATAATTGGATAACAATGGTTTTTGGAGTGCCCTTGGGTGGCCATGGTTTTGGATTTTAAATGAAACTTGGGAGTTTTTTGGTTAAATGGACTGGTTTGACATAACTAAATTAGCTTGAAAGTGTATTGGTATGAAGATGCCATGTTGGAAAATGCCTTAGTAAAGATTTCTTGGTGAATGTTGGGGTTTATATGTAAATTATTCTAATTTGGACTTAAAAGAAATTGTGTAGCTCACCGTTAAGGTGTAGTACTAGGGGGACTAACATTGGAAACCATGTTTACCGATGTGGGGGTCTATATGACCATGTGCTTAGTGCATACTTTATATTTTAGATGGCTACCGCCTTGTTGTATCTAGCCTTTATTTGGTACATGTGACTAACACGCACTGGGCTATTTCGATAGGGGGAGTCGGACCCATATATCCCTTGCGCGCCTTTTGGATCGAGCGAGCAATACTGATTAGGATATTGATTTAAGCTCTCATATTCATGGCCCTTGTCCCTTTCCTGATATCCTATATATGTATATATAAATGTTACGCATATGGTTTTGACTAGTTTTTGGCAATAGAATTGTTTTAGGTACCAGTGCTTGCCCCACTGATCGTCCTTAGATGCTGCATCATTTCATGATGTAGGGTTCAAGGGCTTTTTTTATTCCTGTACAATGTTAGGTGGTGTGGTACGTTGGTTGTTTCTGTGAATTCATGATCCTCTATCTTTCAAAAAGCCCTACCATTTTATTAGGTTTTTTTTCATATGTTAGGAATTTTGAATTCTCTTTTGTCATGGTCGGGGGTATGTCCTTACCTGGTTTGGTATTTTTGGTTTTAGAGGCTTTTGTGGACAATATTGTGATGAGTGATTATCTTGTTTAGAATCTTAGATTTCATTTGATTCTTCAATCTTATTTACTATATTGGTTGGCTTCCACTATTTGTTATATTATGCTCTAGAGGTTAGACTAATGGGGTGTTCTCTGGCCCACGATGGGCTTGAGATACTCATCACGACTAGTCCCTGGTTCAGGTCGTGACATAAGTATTCAAGTTTAGTTTTTCTCCTTTTTTTATTTCCACCTCTAAATTTTCCATCTTTATTTTAGGTGATTGGAGTTAACCCAAAGAAATTGTTGAAACACTCTATACCTATGAAGATTTACACTATGTAAGATGATACCCATCATCACCCTTTCTATCTTTATCCTATTTCTATTTTTTAAAAGAGCTCATTTTCCTTATTTCAACTGTTGAGTAGATGGGATTACTTTTGCTCTAGGTTCCTAATTTTTCATAACTCCAGTAACTCTCCTTTTTTGATAAAGTTTTATAATAGCTAGAGCAGATAATCTTAGCTTTTATTTACACAGATATAATATATCCTTTTGGGTGTACTTTATTAATGGGTTTGTGCCTTATATTTTAATGAGAAAGTTTGCTTCTAGTTTGTCCCATGATTTGGTGTTAGAGTATAAGGCTGTTATGTTGAATAATAACATGGGCATCTCTAGGCTGGTGGTTTATATGCAGCAAGTGGAGGATGAGAAAAAGAAGCAAGTAGAGATAGGAGAGAAGCAGAATAAGAAATTTAGATATTCAAAGTAGGGATAGGTTAGCAGAATTATGGGAGAGATGGTAGCTAGTGGACCAAGAAGAAGAATTAGGGAAGTTCTTATTTGAAAGCTAGTGCTCTTTATCCTAAGCCTTCAGGTAATCATTATTTTTAGGCTAGCAGTGGTCCTAAGGCATAGGATGCCCAATCTCAGGCTAGTAGAGCTCAGTAGTCCGGAATGCTACATGGTGCTCATGACCCCAAAGGACCACAATCTAACCCATGACTGATATTTGTGCCTGTATACTGCATAATATATCATAAAATGCAGAAACATAAACATAAAAGGCCATAAGGTCTGAACTGAATAAATGTCTGATAACAAAATATCTGAAAAGGGTATAACAATACCAAAATAAGTCATAAATACTAAAAATAATGAGATCTGAATATCTAATTTGACATTTAGTCTGAAAGCCTCTAACTGAACTGAATAAGGAGTTGAAGGAACATGTCTCCAACTAACTCTATCTAGCAACTGAATAGTAAATATAGCAATAATCATATCATCCTCGAATAAGGATTCACTGCAAACTCTGAACACTAGAATGCTACTGCTGATCTGGAGCTCATGCCTCTGAACCTATGGTGTAACATAAGAGAAAGAACCATAGCATAAATACGTCAGTACATCTGAATGTACTGAGTATACAAGTGAGGTAGGCTAAATGCAAAGGGTTATATGCATGAACAATATTGATTTATATGAACATGAGAATACATACATGTATACGTAACTATAACTAAACTCGTGGGGATACTGACTACTGAGTCTGAATCCTGACAACATGAGTGTACTGATACTGAGATACTGAATAGATGAACGACTATTTTTGACAGTTTGAATTATAAAGAACTGGTCTAATTGACTGTGTCTAACAATTCTAAAACTGAGTACTGATAGTATAAGTTCTGAGAACTGGTAATAATGATAACATAAGTGACTGTATCTGACAATCCTAAATTTGATGGAACTATTTGAGTCCCGTACTATATCTGAGTTGACTGTATCTGACGGTCCTGATATACTGAAATCTGAAAAACTATCTTTCTTTAGTGAGACTGGGTGACTATAGCTGATAGTCCTGAAATCTATAACTGAAATTATGGGAAGTAGTTGTTTAACCGACATGCGCCAATAACGCATATAGCTAAGTAGGGGTCCAGTCTCTACCCACACTGGAGGGGTGTCAATACCGCGCCACTGGTAAGGATAGCTATAGGTGACCCTTATCTGGCAGGTACTCAAATGAGAACGGTGGGAACCCTAAACTGACAGGTTAAGCCACCTCATCAACCCTAATCTGATAGGTTAAGATGTCTCAACCTTTGTTGGCTATGTAGTTTTGGAACACAAGGATGACTTCTAAGAATCACACCCTGAACTGGAAGGTGAGTTTCCATCCTTGGGTTCACTCGGTGCTAACTTCTACTCCTATCTAAAGGACACTGAACTGAATAACTAAGCTGAACTGAATAATTGAACTGAACTGATTAGCTGAACTGATACTAATTAACTGGACTGATACTAGTGGTATTTTTTGGTGGATCTAAACTAAGTTTACTGAGTTCTTTTGATTGATGGAACGTACTTCTGAGGACTGACTGAGAGTACTGAAATTACTAAAATTGCTAGGAATACTACTGTTACTGAGATTTTTGAGATCACTGAGTACTGAGATTACTGAACTAGTGAGATTGCTGAGAATTCTGAGTTTTCCTGAGTCACATGACTAACTAAATTCTATAGATCATGGACCGACTGAGAGTATCATGATAACATTACATGGCTCTAGGCACACAGCTATATTTTTCGAGTACAAGTACCCCCGGACTCGATGGAAGGAAACTGACACAACTTGACTTTCTTGATCATAAGATTAAAGTCCATAATCCACAATATCATAAATAAGGGATTTCATACTAAGCATGATTCTCAATAATCTATTTCATGGAAGGAAATTTCATACCACATGTATATACTTGCATAGCTTTCAATATCATGCTCATTACATATTACAACCAAAATCCATAATACCATAACTTGGGAAATTTCATAAAGTACATGGGTATTCTACATCTTGTACATGAGTGGGTTTTGCAAGTAAGCATAGCATAATTCCATAAGACTATTTCATGAGTAATCCAACAGTGTTCACAAGACACATTATCAACATGGATGACATTGAATCATAGAGGCCTATCATGAATCCTTCACTTAGTCACAATTTAGCTATAATTCATGATTTCTAGTCTCTTAGGTATTTTATCAAACACCTTACATGCACAACTTAGACATAGGTGTAAATCATACAATTACTCATCATAAATAATCAAATTTATATGTTTTCAACTCATATGATGTCATAGATACATACTAACACATAAATATTCTATCTTGGCATCATTCAACACATAAACATGATTAACAATCCATTCATAACATGAAAACCATAATATATAGTTTTAGAAAAGGGTTCTTAAACTTCATGGATGAAAGGAGTCCATGAATGAACAAACGCATACATTAAAGCTTGATCTTAAAAGAGATCTAATGTTTCTGAATGTTACTGAAGAAATCCTTAGGCTTGCCCTTGATTTTTCTTGACTAGGGTTTAACCCCTTTGGGAAAGAATATTCTTGTTCCTGAGGAGATGATCTTGAGAGAAAACCCTAATCTTGTGGTTAAAAGTGTATGAGAGATCTTTTTGAGATGTTTTAACTAAAGAAAATGGAAGATAATATGTTCCTTGAGGGTTATAAGTCATGGGAAGTGAAGGAAAAAGACCAAAATACCCTTATGAAATAAATTCCCAGTTGCTGAAAATAATAGCTGACGACATTTGTGACAAGGCGTCAAAAATGTGGTAAGCCATCAAAAATATCATCACATAAAAGCTGAATTATGCCTAAGGCTAATGACATTTGTGACAAGTCATCAAAAAATGTGGTAAGCCATAAGAAATGTCATCACACAGAAGCTGGATTCTGCCTAAGGCTAACGACATTTATGACATGGCATCAAAAATGTGGTAAGCCATCAAAAATGTCGTCACACAAAAGCTGGATTCTGCCTAAAGCTGATGATATTTGTGACATGGCATCAAAAATATGGTAATCCATCAAAAATGTCATCATACAGAAGCTGGATTTTGCCTAAGGCTGACGACATTTGTCATATGGCGTCAAAAATGTGGTAAGCCAACAAAAATGTCGTCACACAGAAGCTGGATTCTACCTAAGACTGACGACATTTGTGACATGGCATACAAAATGTGATAATGTACAACAAATGTCATCACTTAGGAGCTGGTTTCTGCCTAAGGCTAACGACCTTCGTGATAGGATGTCACAAATGTGGTAAGCTACTATGAATGTCATCACACTGTTTCTAGGCTGACATGCTAGAGTAAAATAGGAATAACTATTTGCTCCGATATTGGATTTAGGCGAAATTGGTATCGTTGGAAAGATAATTCAAATATATTTCATTTGATATATAGTAAGACACCCAATTTGTAATATACAATGAGTTATGGTTGATTAAAGTTGATCCAAGTTTTGACGCTCACTAAAACTTGAATGATAGGAAAGCTTTAAACTTGTACTTGAGTTAGGGAACCTCTATGATCTAAATGCATGCTCAAATATATACCCACACTACATAATTAATTAACACACTAAATTTACATAGGATTTGAGGCTTTTGAAACGTCTACGCATAGGAATGACGGATTTTCATTCTAGTCCAAAATATGGGTTATTACATGTGCATAACTTTATCGTGGGTATTGTGAGGAGGGAAGGAACTTGGCTTTTAATTGTGCTTAGCCAAGTCATCTGCAGCGGAATTATCCTATAGATAAAGTTTCCACTTTAGCTAATAAGGTTTCGGTGACCACTTATTCTGCTCTTGTACCTAAGGGTGCCACTTTAGGTACCGATAGTGGCCAAAATTATCTATATGCACTTGTTACCCAACAGGAATTTGAGGCATCCCCAAATGTTTTCATTGGTATATTACAGCTCTTTTCTCGTGATGTTTATTGGTTACTTGATCTGGATTCTACCCTATCTTATGTGACCCCTTATATGATTGTACACTTCGATTTTGGTCCTGAAAATATTTCTGTCCCCTTTTTTATGTCTACTTTGATAGGTGATTCTATTATTTCTAGAAAAATCTATAGGGGTTGTGTGGTATCCATCCTTCATAGAAAAACATTGTTGAATTTGATAGAACTTGATATACTGGATTTTGATGTAATCTTAAGAATGGATTGGCTTCATTAGTGATATGCTTCTCTGTATTGTAGGACCCAAAAGTTTAGTTCCTATTTTACTAATGAGTCAGTGATTATATAGGAGAGGAGTTCCTTAGTATCCAAAGGGAATTTTATTTCTTATCTTAGAGCTCAAAAAATGATTTCCAAGGGGTGTTTGTATCATCTATTCGGGTTAAAGTTCAAACTCTAGGAGTCCTTCTTTGCAATCCATCCCTGTGGTTAATGAATTTCCTAAAGTTTTTCCCAATTATCTTCTCGGGATTCCTCCCAATAGGGAAATAGATTTGGGGATTGATGTTCTACCGGATACCTATCTTATTTCCATTCCTCCTAATAGGATGGCTTTGGCTAAACTCAAGAAGCCAAAAAATAGTTAAAGGATTTTCTTGATAATGGTTTCATTTGTTCTAGTGTTTCTCTGTGGGATGCTCCTATGATTTTTGTGCAAAATAAAGATGGGCCTCTTAAGATGTGTATAGACTATCGATAGTTCAATAAGGTTACCGTGAATAATAAGTATCCTCTTCCTAGGATTGATGACCATTTGGATCAGCATCAGGGTGCTAGGTTTTTTCCTAAGATTGATCTTCTTTCATGCTACCTATCAGCCTAAATTAAGGAGGTTGATATTCCCAAGATTACTTTTATAACCTGGTATGTCCATTATGAGTTCTTGGTTATGTCATTTGGGTTGACTAATGATCCAACTATTTTTATAAATCTTATGAATCAGATGTTCAAGCAGTTTTTGGATTTGTTTGTTATAGTCTTCATTGATGATATTTTGGTGTACTCTAAGAGTAAGGAGGATCATGCCAATGACCTCAGAATTTTATTGCAAACTCTTAGGGATCAGAAATTGTATGCAAAGTCTTATAAGTGCAAATTTTGGCTAAGTATTGTGAAGTTTCTTGGGATGTTGTTTCTAGTAAGGGGATCAAGATGGATCCACAGAAAGTTAAGATAGTTAAAAGGTGACCTATACTCATGACTCCAATGACATTAAGAGTTTCTTAGTCTTGGTTGGATTCTTTAAGAGGTTTTTAGAGAGTATCTCATCTATTGCTGCTCCGCTGACGAGGTTGACACAAAAAAGGTTATGTTTTTATAGTCTGATGCTTGCGAGAGTAGTTTTGGGAGTTGAAGGATAAGTTGACTTCTATGAAAGTTTTGACCCTTCCCAAGGGTACTGATGGGTTTATTGTGTATTGTGATGCATCCCATGTGGGATTGGGTTGTGTTCTGATGCAATATGGTAAGGTTATGCCCTATGATTCCAAGCAACTTAAGTTTTATGAGATGAATTACCCGACTCACGATCTAGAGTTGGCAAATCTAGTTTTTGCTATGAAGTTTGGCGCCATTATTTTTATTGGGTGCATGTGGATATTTATTCTGATCATAAGACCTTCCAGTATGTATTTCGCAGAAGGAATTAAATCTCAGGCAGAGGCGGTGTCTTGAATTGCTTAAGGATTACGACATGAACCTTTACTATCATCCAGGTAATGCTAATGTTATTGTCGATGCTCTCAGCTGGTTGTCTATGAGGAGCCTATCTCACATTGATGAGGAAAAAAGAGGGTTGGTGAAGTGGTTAAGTCATCTCTTGGTGTTGAGGTTAAGGATAAACAGGCTTTGGATCCCATACTTATATAGATTATGGATGATGCGGGTCAGCAAAAAATTATGTCTTTCGAGATTGAGGGAGGTGGTGTCTTGAAGTATCAAGAAAGATTGTCTATTCCTAATATTGATGGGTTATGGGAAAGAACTATAATCAAAGCATATGAGTCTAGATATACAATTCTTCTGGGTTTGAGTAAGATGTATCATGACTTGAAGAAAATCTACTGGTGGAATAATATGAAGAGGAATGTGACATATTTTACTGCTAAGTGTATGGTTTATCAACAAGTCAAGGTAGAGCATTTAGGTCCCGATGGCATATCTCAAGAGATAGATTTGCTTATGTGGAAGTGGGAGATGATCAATATAGACTTTGTGAGGGGTCTTCCATGGTCTCATAATTAATATGATTCTATTTGTGTCATTGTGGATAGAATGACCAAGTTCTCTCACTTCATGCCTGTGAGGACTAACTACTTGATGGAGGCTTATGCTAAGTTGTTAATTTAGGAGATAGTTAAGTTGTATGAAGAGCCGGTGTCCATTATCTCAGACTGAGGTTTGCAATTTTGTCTTAGTTCTGGCATTTGTTTCAGAAAGGTTTGGGTACTCGAGTGAACCTTAGCAACACTTTTCATTCTTAAATGGATAGGCATGTGGAAAAAACTATTCATACTTTGGAGGATATACTAAGGGCCTGTGTGATCAATTTTAATGGCAGTTGGGTTAAACATTTTTTCCTTATTGAGTTTGCTTACAACAACAGTTATCATTCTAGCATTCAAATGGCTCCTTTTAAGGCTCTTTATTGAAGAAGATGTAGGTCTCCTATTAGGTGGTTTTAGGTAGGTGAGAATAGGTTGTATGACACTAAATTGATTCATCAAGCCATGGAGAAGGTGAAAGTGATTTGAGAAAGACTTAAGACAGCTCAAAATTTCCAAAAGTCTTATGCGGATGAGAGATAAAGAGAGTTGGAGTTTGAGGTTAGTGATTGGGTATTCTTGAAGGTTTCTCCTATGAAAATAGTCATGCAATTTGGGAAGAAGAGGAAGATCAGTCCCCATTATGCTGGTCCATATCAGATTATGAGGAGAATAGGGAATGTCACTTATGAATTGGATTTTCCAGCGAGTTTTGCCTTAATTCATCCTGTTTTCCATGCGTCTATATTGAAAAAGTGAGTGGGTGATCCCTCTTTGATAGTGCTTGTTGAGGATGTTGATGTCATAGATTTGTTGTCTTATGAGGAAGTCCCAGTTGAAATATTGGATAGGAAAGTTCTTGTATTGAGAACTAAGGATGTAGCTTCGATAAAAGTGCTTTGGAGAAATAAAAATATATAGGAAGCTACATGAGAATCTAAATAAGATATGAAAGCCAAATACCCATCCTTTTTTCAAAGGATGGATAAAAGTGCTTAAGGTATGAGTTTCGTTTCCCTCTTGTTACCTTTTTAATTTGTCCTTAGTTTCTGTTTGAATTCTTTCTTTTATTATGCTAAAGGTGCCATAACTTCTTATTTGGGGATGAATGATACAAAGAAGGGGGTGGGGGGGGGGGGGGGGGTAATGTGACGCTCTAAGTTCTTGAGAACTAGACCCTCCATGAGATAAATAGTTGGACTAGATTTCCAATGCCACTAATCTCGTCTTAATCCATAGTTGGGGTAAGAAGTTATGGACAAATTACAGTAGTGATGTTAAACTGCAAGTAACAATAGGTCAAACCTTGACTCGTTTCCACAATAGTAAGGAAGCCCAAATTTTGGTCCCTTAACAATGAGTCTAGGGTACGACTCGTTGTAAGACACAACAAGTCATTATGACGGACCCTTTGTCATAACATTAAAGGGCTAGATTTTTAATTAAGGTATTTTTGGTCTTTTCCTCTCTTCAAACTCTTGTTGCATGACTAAAAACACCCAAATGACCCCTCTACCATCAGGTATTGAAATCAAAGCCTTACTTTTTCTCTTTAACTCCCAAGGCAAGAGATATTAGGGTTTCACAGAGAACTCGTTATTCAAGCTCCAAGATTTGATTTCTCTTCAAATTTTTTGGTAGTTCAGGCATGTTTCTCATCCTTAACATGAATTTTACATTGTGGCATTTATTTAATAATTATTCATGTCATTTTAAATTGATAGGTTTGAAATTGGGTTAAGGGCTTTTGATTGATTATTACCTGAATTGTTTTCCCCATGTTTAAATGTCTTATTCATGCTTTAAGTTTATGGTTTTGAGACTGAATTGGTGCATGATTGTAATTGTTGGAATGGGGGACATGGGTTTACCCAAATTGAAGAAATTTTTGCTTGATAGTGGCATTAACCTCAACCTACTTTATAATCTTGATTTTAAATATGAATATGCACATAGTTTAACTTGTTATTTGAAAATATTGCATTGCATTAAAGGATAAATAGATATCAATGATTTTTTTCATGCCCTTAGAGGCCATGGTTTTGGATTTTAATTGAGACTTTAAAGTCTAATGGTTAAATGGATTAGTTTGGCATAATTGAATTAACTTGTAAGCGTATTGGTATGATGATACAAAGTTGGAAAATGCCTTAATAAAGACTCCTTGGTAAATAGTTGGTTTTATATGCAAACTATTTTAATTTGGGCTTAAAGGGAATTGTGTACCTCACCATGAAGGTGTAGTCCCGAGGGGACCAACACTAGAAACCACGTATGCCGACGTGGGGGTCTATGTTACCATGTGTTTGGTGAACACTTTATATTTTTGGATGACTATTTCCTTGGTGTCTTTAGCCTTTCTCAGTTTCCTCGATACATACGGCTAACACACTGGGGCCTCTTCTGGCAGGAGAAGTCAGACCTATATATCCCATGGGTGACTTTAGGTCAGAGCGAGCTACACAGTTCAGGTTAATTGTTTAAACTCTCATATTCACGGACATTGTCCCTATCCCGACATCCTATATATGCATATATAAATGTTGTGTATGTGGGTTTTACTAGTTTTTGGCAGTGGAATTATTTTATCCTTTTTCCCTGAGTTACGTGTCAGTGCTCACCCTACTGACCATCCCTGGATGCAACATCATTTCATGATGTAGGGTCCGAGGGGTTGTTTGAGTTGTTGTGTCAAAAAGCCCTGCCATTTTATTAGTTTTTTCATATTTTGGGAATTGTGAGTTCTCTTTTGGCATGGTCGGGGGCATGTCCCGACCTAGTTTGGTATTTTGGGTTTTAAAGGCTTTTGTGGACAATATTAGGATAAGTGGTTGCCTTTTTTAGACTCTTAGATTTCATTTGATATATCTATCTTATTTTCTATTTTGGTTGGATTCCACTATTTGTTATATTGGTCTTTGGAGGTTAGGCTGAGGGGTTGGTCTTCGGCCCAAGGTGGGCTTAAGATACCCGTCACGACTAGGCCCTAGTTTGGATCGTGTCAAACGTATTAAAGTTTATTCCTCCTTTTTAGTTCTGCCTCTAAGCTTTCTATCTTTGTTTCAGGTGGTGGGAGTTTACCCACAAGGGACTGCTGCAACGCTCAATACCTAGGAACTATGTAAGATGATACCCATCATCACATTTTCCATCTTTATCTTGTTTCCATTTTTAAAAACTATTCTTTTTCATTGTTTCAGCTGCTAAGTAGATGGGATTACTTTTACACTAGGTTCCTAATCTTCGTAGCTCTAGATACTCTCATCCCCTCTACCCCTCTTTTTTGGTAAAGTTTTTTGGTATCTTGAGCACATAATCCTATATTTTATTCCCACAGATCTAATGCCTCCTTCCAGGCATACTTTATTAATGGCCCTGTGCCTTATTTTTTTTTATGAGGTGCAGAATAAGGAAGTTTGCTTCTGATTTGACCCGTGATTTGGTGCTGGAGTGTTAGGGTGCTGTGTTGAATAATGACATTGACATCTCTAGGTTGGTGGTTTATATGCAGCAGGCAGAGGATGAGAAAAATAAGTAGATAGAGATGGAGAGAGGTGATAATGCCTAAAATACCCCTTCTTAGAAGGATAAACTGGTCGCTGTCAAAATATAGTAACCCAACTAGATTGAGGTCTATCCCATAGGGAATATGTCAGAAATCCTTCTCGAACTTGTTGAAATCACCAGACGTGCAAAAATGTAAAACAAGGGATTTTCTTAAATAGTAAAAGGGACAAAAATCTGTTTCTCTTAGTTGTAAACAATCTAAGACAAACACTAGGCTTGTATCCCCCCCCCCCCTTACTTCTCAACTTTGTAGATTTATCGTGCACTATCGAACTATTTCGATATCTGGCATGCAAAATCTGTTAAGTTATGTACCATCATTTGTCTTGTGGACTCATTGATGGATCTCACATTTTACCTTTTGAGTCTCATGATGTTGCATTACTAACTTTATCCCGGATCCCAGTTTAACTATTACCTTTTGAGTCTCAAGTTATTACATGAAAGTTAACCAACTTAAGAAGATAGTAGATATAAGCTTATTTCAGAAGTTAACGCCGAATCACCGTTGTGACCTTCTGTTCCTAGTTACTGCTCCTCTTGTAGAGTAAGTAGTCATATTCTAGGCGGTATGTTAACGTGTGCACCCATTAAGAAATCAATAAAAATGAAGAAAACCCAACACATGCAAGAATATTTATCTAGAATGACTTGGCATTTTCTCTACTTTGTTAATTCACCAGAGTTCCCACAACCCAGCTATGGGAATTAGCCGCTCATAATTATGAGATCAATCATGGAATCCACAGACAAAATTACGGAATCAATCTCAGAATAATGAAAGAAGAAAACCCAAAGTATTAAATTGAATAGCAAACCAAGAACAAACTAAGAACAATGAGAGTATATGGAAGACCCCAGGGCCTATCTCTGAATCTCTCCCTCTCTAAATATCCTACTAAATAAAGTCTAAAGGGTATTTAAAGATTACAAGAAACCCTAGAAATCAAATCTTAACGAAAATAGGAAAACTTGACTAAACATACATAATAATGACTAAAAACATCATAGGAGTGTATGTGGGTTACATGGAAACCCTAGGAAACGATATCTAAATAATCCAAAAAAAATTAAGGTCGGTGGCCACTTACAAAGGACACCTGAGGACCGTATGTGATACATACAGACCGTATGTGATCCTAGGTAAGTGACAAACCTCCTGCTCTATTGGGGAACTCTCTGGTATTGACCCTCTGGTACCTACTAAGGTCACCTACGGACCATATGTAACACATACGGACCGTACATACTGTCCGTAGCTGACCTTGGTAAATGACAGTGTCTTCAATTTCCTGCTTCTAAGCCTCTGGACATCAAGTTATGACACCTACTTTGGTCACCTACACTCTGTAGGTGGAACTTACACCCAGAAATGCCTCGGTAAGTAGCCCAAAACTTCAATTTTCTTCTTTTTCTTACATTTAGCATCCAAAACCTAGTTTCCTACAAAATCATTCCAAAAATACATCAAATCCAATAAAATAGCCTGTAGTACATGCATATTCTCCAATTTTAAGCATCGTAAGTTCTATAAATTCATAGCACATCAAGACCCTCAACTTAGAACGTTGCATGTCCTCAGGCAATAAAACATAACAAAAATTTACGGCGATGCGTAACCAAAAGAAACCTAAGATATCTATAGCAGTCAATTACCAAATTTATCTCAAAACACAACATCCCCTCCTATATAAATAATTCAAAAACAGCTCTGTGTAAACATGAAGCACAACAGTGCGACACAAAGAAATCAAGCTATAGCATTACATTAGCAACAAATAACCATGCGTATATGCAAGTTACACTACCTAAAAAAATAAGCAGCGAACAAGATGAGGAAGCATTTTTCCCTGCCTTCATCACAATAAACCCAATGAGGAAGACTACAGAACTGACAAGGACATGAAGAAACCAACTGACCCCCACTCACCAGAGTTGGGCACCCGATGCTCAAAAATTGTCACTACTTTGTTGATGCCTATCACCCGACTACCTCGAGTAAGAAATGCTAGTAGAAGAAAAGGAACCAGAACTCCCCCACTTCTTCTTCGGCTATTTTTCTGTATCCCGGCCACCTTATGACTGAGCACCTCCTGATAAAAAAAACCTGCTCCTCTTACCCTGCCGATCACTGAACTCCGCCTGTTTCCTCTTCTCATCCTCTACCTGTTGCATATGAACAGTCAACCTAGAAATGTCCATATCTCTAATCATCAAAGCAGTATTACTTTCTAATATTAAAACCCGATTTAACCTAGAAGCGAAATCCTCCCCTGCCTGAGATTAACAAACTCTTCCATCTTTGCTTCCCTTAACTCTTGAGGAAAGAAATAATCTAAGAAGGCCTTAGAAAAAGTATCCCACAAGAATGTCTCTTCCACATCATCCCTATCCTTATCCCACTCTTCATACCATTGGTATGCAACAACTTTTAGCTGATAAGCAGCAATGTTTATCCCCTCCACATTGGTAGACTGCATCACCCAAAATATCTTCTTCATTGCATCCAAGAAAGCCTATGGATTCTCCTCTAGCTTTACTCCTGTAAAAGTAGGATGACCCATCTTCATAAATTGGCTGACCCTTGTGGACTCAGTAGATAAAACACCAGATGCACCTTGTTCATCCTGAGTAGAAACCATATGAGCAATAGTATGAATAGATTAGAAAAATTCCGTATTAGTCACCTTACCCTGAGGAGGACTAGTAGCAACTAGAGAAACTCTAGAACTACAAGGGACAGAACCCTGAGATCAAAGATGAACTGCAGACGTAGGACATACCCCATCAAAATTGTCAGCAGATAGGACTAAAGAGTTTCCTTGTGTTCCAGACCGTCGAGGCATGATCTGAAAAGTGAACAACCAAGGATTATAAAAGAATTCCAAGACTTAGACACCAATCTTAAAAATAGAATACCAAGAAAGTGAAACATTCCTAAATGCCTTTTAGCCTCTCTTTTATGAGTGTGGCTATACACCCTTAAAAGAGACTCTACTAGACACGACTTTGTGGACTCCCAATTAACTATGAACCTAAAGCTCTGATACCAACTTGACACGACCTGACCAGGGGCCTCATTGTGATAGGCATCCCAAGTCCAACCAGGACCGAGGACCACCCCCTGCTACCCAACCCAACCACCATTAGCATACCTTGAGTTGGATGAATTTCGAACATATAACAAGATAGCATAATTAGACAAGGACTGACTTTGGGATAGGTTTATCCATAGACCTACCCTACCAAGTCATCCCGTCCACCAAACCATACCAACCAAACCACCAAGCCAAACCAATACCAAACCAAGGGTCATAAAATAGGCCATACCTAAATGAGTTCCAAAACATAATATGATTAATAATATGATTAATCCAAAAATAAAATACAATAGAACAGTAAGAAAATATGTCCAATGATGTCAGCCCCAATAATAATGCCAATATTAAGGCCGACACCAATACTGATCCTTCCCATTCCAACCCATAGCAGTACCATAAAGCCTCTATCCAAAAGAATACGAAAATTCGAATAGGATATGCCCCTAATCATAGCCAAAACCAATATCCACAAATAAGTCAAAGTACAAAATTACATCCATGAAATGGAGCCTTCTAAATAGATAAAAGCTTACCACTTTAATCCAAATATTGAACTCGAAGTCCGAATCGCTAAGCAGGAGGAGTAGAATGGCCGATTATTGCATCGCGTGGGGATTTATCGCCCAAAGATGGGTAAGAGAGTGAGAACTAGCATGAACTCAAGACAAGGATAAAATAGTGCCATTTATAAAACTAAGTAAAAATCATCCATATACACACAACTATACATAACCATGCCGTAAAAAGGGAACCGGGTTTAGAATGCCATTAAAACCTTTACCTGGGATATGTAGCTTTGCCTTCCTAAACCACCCATGGGCTATATGGGTTTAGCTTCCCATAATGGAAGGGCCCCAGTGCTTGAAGCCTCACGATCGGAGAAGAAAACCTGGGATGACTAGTACATCCCCCAAATATAAAGTTTAACATCATGAATACGGTCACTTGGACCAAACCTCACATCGGCAAATATGAGTTTTCAGTTTTGGTCCCCTCGAGACCTTTACCTTCCATGGCTTTGCTACACGCCCTACAATTATTACCTAAGAAAAACAATTAAAAAGCAACCAACTAATCCGTTAACCATTTATTAACCAAGGCCATTAGTAGTGGTATCATCATACCAACAATAACTTGCAAGTTTTGTCCTTAACCAAACCTTAGGGGTTTTTCATATACCTCTCATGATTAACAATTAACCAAAACCATGGCCACCAAGGTCTTTCCAATCCATTTAAAACCATTTAAACCATTCATATCATTTAGGGTTCCATTACAAAGTTTAAACCTTCCATAAGTTTCATTGAAAATCCAATATTATAGTGAAAACATTGTTATGGGCATTTTATCAAATACATTGGGACCATTGTATTTCCCAAAACCAAAGTCCCATTACAAAGAACTATTCCCATGTAACCAATTATCCAAATCCACCATTAATGCATATAAAAGCATAATTAAAACATGGAAAAACAATAACCAAGCATTTATAACCAAAACCCCAAAATCATATAACATTAAAATCATAAAATGATTGTATAAAACCATGCCTTTAGTTGGAACTAACAATGAGGGAAGAGAACATGCCTTAATTGACAAAGTTGACGGAGAGAAACCACCAACAAGATCCCTAAAATTAGTCCTCTAGTTGAAACCCTAGCTTTCTTGCCCAAAAGCTCTTGAGAGAATTATAGAGTGTTTAGAAAGAGTTTCTAAGTGTTAATGAATAGAATAATAGGGTAAATAGCCTCCCAAGGGAGTTAGACGTTGTGGAGCCTTATTAGGGTAAGTGGGCAAATGTCTAGAATACCCCCACTTAAGTTGAAGAAAAATCTCATCACAGGGGTACGACCAACCCTCATGAGTCGTACCCTTTGATATGAGTGGTACCCACTACTCATATACTAAGCCTCAACCCTTGGACCCAACATTGTCTAGTATACAACTCATCCTACCCAAGTCGTATTGACAGCATATGATCCGGACCCTTCACCCATTTCTCTGGCAAGATAGAATCACAAAAGGTTTGAACACAGTCCACCATACGAGTTCCTAGTATGATTCATAACACTGTCCACCATACAAGTTCCTAGTATGATTCATACCCTGACTTATGGCTCATGGTGAGCAACTCGTACTTAAATCCAACTTAAGCAACCAAGTCTAAGGTTAAATGAAGGAATCAAATAATTTGTATCCAACTATATGACTCATACCACCAAGTCGTACCCATTCCAGTGACCAAAATCCATCCCACCTACCAACACTGGTCAGCAAACGACTGGACCATACCATTTGTACCCTAACATACGGCTTGTACCCATGAGTCGTATTAGGTATAGAGACCAAAATTCCAGGAAATTTTCTAAGGTCCAGAAACCAGGGTATTTCAGTAATGAAATCCATGTGATCACCTCTCATTTCCATTTTGGTAATTTAATCTCCTGATACAAGCCTCCAGGACTCATATGCTCAACTTTCACTTGTTGACACACTAGACACCTAGCCATAAAATTAGCCACGTCCATCTTCATACCATTCCACTAATATATCTCTTGAGATCATGATACATTTTATCAAACTGACATATAAAATGTAGCCCGATTCATATGCCTCAGCCAATACGCTTTCTCGTAAAACATCGATGTCAGGAACACATAACCTCCCTTGGTACAACAAGGTACCATTACCACTGATCCAAAATACCATTACCTTTTATCCACCTACATCATTCTTGATTTTCATGAAGATAGGATCTGGCATTTGTTTCTCCTTGATCTCTACACCAAGAGATGATCGAACTATATTCCTGTACCAGCACAACACCATTCTCAGAGTCTAAAAGGCAAACTCCAAGATTAGCCAAGCAGTGAATATCCTTCACCAACTCTCATCTTTCCTTATCCATGTGAGGTAAACTCCCCATGGATAACATTCTACTAGTATCAGCAACAATATTAGCCTTACCTGGATGATAGTAAAGACTCATATCATAGTCCTTGAGAAGCTCAAGCTATCTTATCTGCGTGAGGTTAAGATCCTTCTGAGTTAACATATATTATAGACTCTTATGATCAGAAAAGATGTCCACGTGCACTCTATACAAATAGTACCACCAGATTTTCAATGTAAACACCACAGCTAATTATTCCAAATCATGAGTTGGACAATTCCTCTCATGCACTTTCAACTGCCTAGAAGCATAGGCAATCACCTTACCATACTGCATCAAAACATTAACAAGTCCCATCGAGGATGCGTTGCAGTAAGCCAAAACCCCTAATTTCCTTTAGGCAAGGTCAAAACCTAAACCGAAGTTAGCTTATCCTTTAGCTTCTCAAAACTACCCTCACAACCATCCGACAAAGAGAACCTTACCTTCTTTTGAGTCAACTTGGTCAATGGGGCAGCTATCATCGAGAAACTTTTCATAAACCTCCTATAATACCCAGCCAAACCCAAGAAGCTCCGAATGTCGGTTGGAGTTGTAGGTCTAGGCCACTTCTTAACCACCACTACCTTTTGTGGATCCACCATGATCCCTCCACTAGAAATAACATGACTCAAAAAAGTAACAGCATTCAACAAAAACTCACATTTAGAGAATTTGGCATACAATTGTTGCTTTTTCAAGGTCTGCAACACCACACAGAGGTGATTAAAATGATCCACCTCACTCTTAAAATATACCGGGATGTTATCAATGAACACAACGACAAAAAGATCTAAGAACTGATGGAATACCCTATTCATCAAATGCATGAATATCGTCGGGGCATTGGTCAAACCAAATAACATAAATAAGAACTCAAAGTGCCCATACCGACTACGGAAAGTTGTCTTAGGGATATCCATCTCCCTAATCTTAAGTTGATGATACCCAGACCAAATATCTCTCTTAGAAAAGAATTTGGCACCTTGCAATTGAACAAAAAAGTCATCTATCCTTGGAAGAGGATACTGTTCTTAAACGTTATCTTATTCAACTGCCGATAGTCAATACATATTTGAATGGAATCCTCCTTCTTACACATGAATAACACCAGTGCACCCCACGAGGATACAATAGGGTGGATGAAACCCTTTTTCAAAAGATCTTTAAGTTGCTCCTTGAGTTTCCTCAACTCAACCAGAGCCATTCTATAAGGAGGAATAGATATTGGACGAGTGTCCGAAACCATGTCAATCCCAAACTCAATCTCCCTATCCAGAGGAACACTAGGAAAGTCATCCAGAAATACCTTAGGAAACTCATTCACCACCGGAACCAAATGCAAATAAGGATCTTTCGAGTTAAAATTTTTAACCTAGACCAAATGAGAGAGACACCCTTTAGAGATTATCCTCCAAGACCTAAGATATGATATAAACTTACCTATGGAAGCTAAGGAACCACTCTCTTATTCAATAACCGATTTTGTAAGGAACTTAAAAACAACCCTATGAGTCCAATATTCTAAGGATGCATATTATGAATGTAACCAATCCATATTTACAATAACATCAAAATCCACCATATCTAATTCATACAAATCCACCAAAGTCTCCTTACTACCAACAGATATTACACACCATATATAGACTCTTTTAGCAATGACAGAGTCACCTACTGGGTTAGAAAAAAAAAGATCCAAAGTAACCTTAGGATCAAAACCAAAATACACAGCTATAAATAGAGTCACATAAGAGAGAGTGAACCCTGGATCAAGTAAACAAAAAATATCCCAAGAAAAAAAGTTGTAATGTACCAGTCATGACATTAGGTGATGCCTCAGACTCCTGTCGAGTAGCAAGAGCATATAATCGGTTTTGGCCTATGCCGATGCCAGAAGTAGAATCAAATGCAAAAGCAATACCCTTTGGTGCAGGAGAAGATGAGGAGGCAATCGAAACATTATTCTCTCCCAAAGCAACCTTACCAACTGAATAATTTCTAAGCATGTGGCTTGGCTGACCATATTTGAAGCACCTATCCCTCCCCTCATCACAGAAGCCCTGATGCAACCGACCACAAAACCTACAAGGAAGACATGATAAAGACAAATGTGCCGTACTTGCCTGATATTAGGCACCATGTGCTCTAAAGTTATCGTCACCCTGCTGACGCCTACCAGCCAACGACTTTGGGTAAGAATCACTCCCTGTGGAGAAGGAACAATAACTCCCCTACTTCTTTGGCCAATTACCACCATCTCGACCACATTGTGTTGACCAATACCTTGGACACAGAATCTGAGCCACTTACCCTACCTTTCAACTATCTCAACCTTTTTTCTCTTTTCCTCCTCCACCTATTGCATATGAACAACCAACCTAGAAATATCCATGTTCTTGATCAGCAATGCAATTTTGCTTTCAAGGATCAAATCTCGAGACAGTCCTAAAGTGAACTTTCTCATCCTGGCTCCCATATTAGACACCAATTTCAGAGCATACCTAGACAACTAGTGAAAGAAGGTATACTCTTTGACCGACATCATTCCCTATTTCAGATTAACAAACTTCTCCACTTTTACTTTCCTAAACTCCCGAGGAAAGAAGTGGTCTAGAAATGCATTGGAGAAAGTCTCCCATAAGTATGACTCCCCAACATCACCCCTTGCCCTATCCCATTCTTCATACCATTGGTACACCACATCTTTGAACTGATAAGCTGCAAACTACATCCCTTTCATATTCGTGGCATGCATAATCCCAAAAATATTTTCCATCTCATCTAGAAAACCCTAAGAATCCTTCTCTACCTTAACACCAGTAAAGGTTGGAGGACTTATCTTCATGAATTAGTCAACCCTTGTGGCCTTAGAGGATAGAATAGTAGATGCACCACGCCTGAGAAGCCACCAATTGAGCAATGATATGGATCGACTAATGAAACTCTAAATTTATCATGTCAGCTGAAGAGGACTAGAAGAAATTAGTTGAACTCTACAATAATCAGGGATTGGATCCCTAGCCAGAGTATGGATCCCCTAAGTAGAAGGTGTCCCATCAACATTGTCCCCAATTAGGACAGAGAAGTTTCCGTGAACTTTAGATCGTTGAGGCATGATCTAAAAGAGAGAGAAAATAGGGATTAGAAAGGATTTAAGGGCCTTAGACCCTACAGCTTGAAATAGAACACAAGAAAGAGAAACATTCCTAGATGCCTTATAGCCTCTCCCTTATAATGTGGCACGCTACACACCCTTAAAAGAGACTCTAATTGACATAGCTTTGTGGACTCCCAATTGACCATGAACCTAAATCTCTGATACCAACTTAACACAACTTGAACCAGGGCCTTGTCGCAATGGGCATCCCAAGTCCAACTAGGATCGAGGACCACCCCCATTACCCAACCCAACCTCTAAATATGCATACCCTGAGTTGGATAAATTTTAAACATATAATAAGATAGTGTTTGTTGCAATTTAAGACTCAGGGATAGGTTCATAATCATAGCCAACCCAAGAAAGTCTGACCATCCTATAATAACCAACAACCATAACTAAACTGATATAATAACTAAGTTCCTGCCCATAACATAACATAAAATGATGGAACAATCATAAATTTAGCCAAACAATATCAGCCTCAATAGCAATGTTAATACTAAGGGTGACACCAATACCAACACTGCCCATTCCAACCCATAGTAGTTCTATAAATACTCTAACAGAAAGAAAAACATATCTGGTTGGGACATGCCCCCAACCATATCCAAAACCAATGTCTATGAAAAAACCAGAGTATGTTAAGACATCCATGATATGAAATAGAGCCTTCTAAAGTATGGAAGCTCACCAATTCAATCCAATGGCTGATCCTAAATTTGATCACTAAGCAGAAGGAGTAGAATGGCCGGTTTCTGCATCTCTTGGGGATACAGCCGCCTGAAGATGGGTTTGCGGGTGAATTCTAGAAAGTAGTCGGGATAAGGATAAAATACTGCAAACCTTTAAAACCAAGTAAACGAACCATATACACTCACAATCGTACTTACATACATACATATATATATATGTATATATATATATATATAACCATGCTGGGAAGTGGGAATCGAGTTTAGCATGCATTTAAAACCATTAACCTAGGTATGTATAACTTAACTATCCTAGAACCACCCACAGCCTATATAGGTCCAGTGTAACCCCCTGAACGGGCCCCGATGTGTATAGCCGCACGAACTGAAGATACCATAGGAGTAGGGGATTCCCAAGTACCCTTCGCTCTCCATGATACATTTATACAATTGTAACTTAGGGGATTTCAATGTACCCCTTATGATCATCATGAACAAATCCTCATGTCGGTAAATATGAATTTTCAGTATCCGTCCATTGGGCTCACACCTTCACAATTAGCTATCATACCTCACCATTATTGCAAAATTAAAACCATTACGACATAACCAAGACCACCATTCCATTTGTTATTAACCAGGGCTATAAGTAATGGTATATTCATACTGAATATAGCTTGCAAGCAATGTCCTTATCCAACCTTTTAGAGAAGAAGGGATTCCCATGTACCTATAGATTACATTATTAAGTTAGGTTAGGGGATTCCTACTTTGGTCACCTACGCTCTGTAGGTGGGACTTACACCCAGAAATGCCTCAGGAAGTAGCCCAAAACTTTAATTTTCTTACTTTTCTTCCATTTAGCATCCAAAACCTAGTTTCCTAGAAAATCACTCCAAAAATACATCAAATCCAATAAAATTGCCTTAAGCACATGCATATTCTCCAATTTTAAGCATCGTATGTGCTATAAATTCATAGCACATCATGACCCTCAACTTAGAACATTGCATGTCCTTAGGCAACAAAACATAACAAAAAATTACGGTGATGCATAACCAAAATAAACCTATGATATCTATGGCAGTCAATCATCAAATTTATCTTAAAACATAATACCTCCTCCTATATAAATAATTCAAAAACAACTTTATGTAAACATGAAGAACAACAGCGTGACACAAAGCAATCAAGCTATAGCATTACATTAGCAACAAATAACCATATGTACATACAAGTTACATTTTCCAAAAAAGTAAGTAGCGAACAATACAACCCATGCACACTCATAACCAAGAAGTCCAAATTACTCATATGAAATCATGCATGTCGATACAGGGACGATCAAGAGACACTCATACTCATAAGAAAAGTTCCAATCAATACGTATCAAATACCATAGGGTTACCCGTATTTTATCTACCTAAACTTTCAGACAGTCAGGTTAGGATCACTATAGGACTTTTCTTTTTGTAATGTAGACTAAGGGGTTGGCATGTTACATATATGGATCTATCAAGTGACTAAGCATCCTTGGCACTACGCTTACTTTTGGGCCAACTCTTTAACTAGTTTCCTTTTATTCCATCCTTATTTCTCCCCTTTTATTCTTTTATTGCACATTCAGGTTGGGTATGGTTTCTTTTATTTATTCTTTTTCTTTTTCTTTTTTTCTACCACACCCAGCCTTATATATTTCCCTTATTTTACCCTTCTTCATACCCACTTAACATTACGCACCCCTATGATAGCCCCCTTAACTTAGGTGATTTACTTGAGTTAATGTGCACAATATCTAAGAAGGACTAGGGCCAAAATAGGTTATTTGCAACAAAAATGGGAAAGTGAAAAGTGTAACAAGAAAAATAGACTATACAGGCTTAAAATTGGGATCAAGGGATACTTACACATGAAAGGTCATTGTCATGACATAAACTAGGGCCTTTTGTAATGGGCATCCCAAGTCCAACCAACACTGGGGACCACTCCTGTTCTAAACCCAACCTCCAAATATGCATACCCTGAGTTGGATGAATTCCAAACGTATAACAAGATAGCATTTAATATAATTCCAGACTCTTGGATAGGTCCATAACCGTGAACAACCCAAGCAAGTCTAACCATCCAATACCAACCAACAACCATAACCAAATCGATATAATAACCAAATTTCATTCTTAACATAACATAAAAAGATAGAACAATCATAAATTTAGTCAAATGGTATAAACCCCAATACCAGTGCCAATACTAAGGCTGACACCAATACTGACACTGCCCATTCCAACCTATAGTAGTTCCATAAAGCCTCTAACCGAAAGAAAAACCATATCCAGTTGGGACATGCTTCCAACCATAGCCAAAACCAAAGTCTATGAAATAACCAAAGAATGTAAAGACATCCATGATACGAAATAGAGCCTTCCGAAGTATGAAAACTCACCACTTAGATCTAATAGCTGACCCCAAATCCGATCACTAAGTAGGAGGAGTAGAATGGTTTGTTCCTGCATTAATGGGGATACAGTCACCCGAAGATGGGTTAGCGAGTGAATGCTAGAAAGTTCTCGAGATAAGGATAAAATAATGCTAATCGTTAAAACCAATTAAACCAACCATATGCATTCACAACCATACACACATATACATACACATATATATAACTATGTTGAGAAAAGAGAATGGGGTTTAGCATGCATTTAAAACCATTAACCTGGGTATATATAGCTTAACTATCCTAGAACCACCCATGGGCTATATGGGTTCAGTGTAATCTCCTAAATAGTCCCTGATGCGTGTAGCTGTATGAATTGAAGATACCATAGGAGTAGGGCATTCCCAAGTACCCTTCACTCTCCATGATACATATATACAATTATAACTTAAGGGATTACCATGTACCCCATATGGTCATCATGACCAAATCCACATGTCGGTAAATATGAGTTTCCAGTGTCCATCCATTGGACTCACACCTTCACGATTAGCTATCACACCCCACCATTATTGCCCAATTTAAACCATTACTGCATAACCAAGACCACCATTCCATTTTTTATTAACCAATAATATAAGTAGTGGTATCATCATACCAACTATAGCTTGTAGGCAATGTTCTTAGCCAATCTTTTAGAGAATAAAGGATTCCTATGTACCCATAGATTATATAATTAATTTAGCTTAGGGGATTCTGATGTACCCCGCAAGTATGTTCATGACTTAGCTTGCTTAGGGGATTCCCTTGTACCCCACAAGACTTTCAATTAAACCAACCATAACCACTAAGACCTTAACATTTGACCATTCAAAACCATTTAAACCATTTATATCATTTAGGGTTCCATTACCAAGTTATACCATGCAATAGTTTAATGAAATTCCAACATTTTAACCAAAAACATTCTCATAGGAATTTTATCAAACATGTTGGGGGCATAGGATTTTCGAAGCCAAAACCAAGTACCAATTAACCATTCCCATGAAACCAAATGTTCAAACCACCATTAAAACATGTAGATCTATAATTAAAACATTGGAAAATCATAACCAAACATTTATAACCAAAACCCCCAATATATATTTGCAAAACCAAAACCATACAACATTTATTCTATGAAAACAATTCATAAAACATGCGATTAGTTAGAACTAACAATGAAGGAGAAGTATATTTTCTTAGATTAAAAAAGAAGATGAGAAAAAATCACTCTTATAAGCCTCAATTGACCACCTTGAAGGAAACCCTAGCTTTTGCTTAACCCAAGAACCTTGAGAGATTTTGAGAGAGTTTAGAGTGTTTGACTGATTACAAATAGGTTAATGAAGCCTCAAAAAGATTTTTTAAGTCATGGGGTCCCAAGGAGTTATATGGTTAAATGTCTAGATTATCGCTAACTTAAACTGTATTAATTACCTGCAGGAGGGTACGACCACCCTTTCATCCAAACCCTAGGGTATGAGTGGTACCCATAAACCGTACCTTAGATGGAATTAAAAGGGGCTGACATTGTCTAATATACGAGTTGGATTATACCACTCGTAAACTATCTCACGACCCATGGTGAGCCACTCATAATCAGATCCAAGTTAAGTTACTAAGTTTCAGATTAAGTAAAGGAAAACCCAACCATACAACCCGTCACCCACTATATGACTCGTACCCACCTAAGTAGTACCCATTCAAGAAACTCAACCACCTAACATTGGACAATATATGACTAGACCATATTACCCATACCATACCATATGACTAGTACCCAAACTTATATGATGTCCAGAAGCCAAAAACCCAAGAAAATTTCTAAGGACCAAAACCCATGGTGTTTCAGTCATTTAGGCTAAAAGTGGATTTATTTGAAGAATGGCCTATGATCCTTTTCTAACCGACTATCCTACAAACTGGGTAAGATTAACCAGGCAAGTTCTGGATTTAACACATAAAGAAAATGAAGTAGTATCTTACACTCACATGTCACAAGGTTATATCACGAGCTACGACCTATCTGGTTTATGCAATTATTAACTATGATTATTATGTCCTTGATTCTAATTCCATAAAAAGATTCACAATAGTTACATACACATACATATCACATAGTTTAAAAATAAGTTGTTAAAGAAGTATCCTTTTCTCAAAAATCAACAAAAATATGTCAACTGTCCTAGATACTCATTTTTCTCCTATTAAATACTAAAAATCACAAAACAAAACAGAATATTCCTAAACATTTCAGCTTTAATAGGAGGACTCCAAGAATAAGAGGCACGATAATTAAAACCCAAGGAGGACTTCAAGACCCATAAGAAGCCCCACTCTTAACTTAAAATCATGCATTTTTTCCAATGTGTTAAACCGCTATAAAACAAGAGAGTTAGAAACATACTTGTGACACCATAGGTGCGAAGATCTGACATCAATCACATCAACACGAATACAATAACAAAATACCTTGGCTTTTCTCCCAAGTGCCTAATTTCACGTCACCACATGACGGGGCTTGGTTGGGTACTCAGACTTCCTAACAAGCCCATGGGTACCTTGATTACTCAGACTTCATCAAGGTAGCCCAAAAGTTGGCTTCCAGTTTTCTCTTTCCACTTTGAACTTATGAATTACACCCCTAATTATTTTTCTTATTTCCCATTATGCTTACGGGCGATGGTATAATAATAACAGACCCAAGAAATATATGTGGCCTACTGTACTTCTTGGCCCTTCCATGAGGAATGTGATTCTTTGATTCTAGCTTAACAAATTCAAGGATATAGACATATGCTTCCTCTTTCTATCATTCTTCTTTAGGTTTGGATGGCTCGATTAAGATGTGAAAATCCAAACACAAGTTAAAAAATGCTTAGAATGATGTCTAATACACCCCAACTCAGGAATTCCTCTATTATTTACATCACCATATAGCTCTTGTATGCTTTCTTAAGCGTGAAACTATCCATAAGAGTATGAGCAGTTTTTGACACCTCAAATTTTAGCTCCTCAAGTTGGACTCTCAGAAATTTTTTAGTCTCACACCACCTATAACTAAGTTTTTGGGAATTACATGCAACAGATTTTACATTCAATTCTACTTGTAAGTGGTAAATATCAAAGACAAACCAATCAACCTTTTGAACAAGCTCATGATTATTGTCGATAAGGTGTGTCAATATTCCAATAGGCTATACTTGTACTCAGACACTATTTTGTCACACTCCTATAATATTGCACCATATCAAAAGGATAAAGATTAATAATAATAAAGTCTTCATCACTCCATACTTCCTCTGGCCAAGTAATAATATCAAGAAGAGTAGGCACACACTAGTGTATGCCCAAAAAAAAATAAAAAATAAAAAACCAAACAACTTCAATAATCCAATCTATCAATCTAGAACTGTATTCTCTGGAAATGGTGCCAAAATTTAATAACACCCAAACTACCCCTCTTTAAAATGATAAAGAAGCCGTTATCAAAATATAGTAACCAAACTATGTTGGGGTTGATCCCATAGGGAATACATCAGAAATCCTTCTTGAACTTATTAAAATCACCAGACGTGCAGAAAAATAAAAAGAGAGGATTTGCTAAAATAGTAAAATAGACAAAAATTAGTTGCTCTTGGTTGTAAACAATCTAAGACGAACACTAGGCTTGTGTTCCCCCTTCCTTCTAAACTGTCTAAATCTATTGTGTAATGTCAAACTATTTTGATACATTGTATGCATAATCTGATAAGTTATGTACCATCAATTATCTTTTGGACTTATTGACGGATCTCACCCTTTACTTTTTGAGTCTCAGGGTGTCGCCTTACTAACCTTTATCCTGGACCTAGTTTAACTATTACCTTTTGAGTCTCAAGTTATTAGATGAAAGTTAACCATCTTAAGAAGATAGTACATGTAAGCTTATTTTGGCAGTTAACCCCAAATCACCATTGTGATCTTCTTTTGCTAGTCACTACTCCTTTTACAGAGTAAGTAGTGATATTCTTGGCAGGATCTTGATGAGATGCAAGAATCTTTATCTCGAACTACTTGGCACTTTCTCTACTCTGTTAATCCACCAGGGTTCCACAACCCTAGCTAAGAAAATTAGTCGCTCATAGTTATAAGATTAATTATGGAATCCACAGATAAAATTACAGAATCAATCTCATAATAATAAAAGAATAAAACCCAAAGTTTTAAAATGACTAACAACCTAAGAACAAACTAAGAACAATAAGATTATATGGCAGCCTCAAAGAGCCTATTTCTGAATTTCTCCCTCTCTGATATCTTACTAAATAAAGTCTAGAGGATATTTATATATTACAAGAAACCCTAGAAATCAAATCCTAACTTAAATAAGAAAATTTGAACTAAACATACATAATAATGAATAAAAGCATCATAGGAGTTTATGTAGGTTACATGGAAAACCTAGGAAATAATTTTGAAATGATCCAGAAAAAGTGAGGTTGGTAACCAACAACAAAGGACACCTATGGACCATATGTATTATATAAGGACTGTTTGCGATCCTTGGTAAGTGACAGACCTCCTACTCTATTATGAAACTCTCTAGACTAGACCCTCTAGTACTTACTAAGGTCACTTACGGACTGTATGTATAACATACGAATTGTAGGTGCCCTTGGTAAGTGATAAAGTCTTCAATTTCCGGTTTCTGAGCCTCTGGAATTCAAGTTCTAACACCTACTTTGGTCACCTACGCTCAGTAAGTGGCACTTACACCTAAAAATGCCTTGGTAAGTAGCCTAAAACTTTTATTTTCTTCCTTTTCTTCCATTTATCATCTAAAACCTAGTTTCCAACAAAATCACTCCAAAAACACATCAAATCAAACAAAATAGACTTAACTACATACATATTCTCCAAGTTTATACATCATAAGTGCTATAAATCATAGCACATCAAGAGGCAGAACAAGAAGTTTAGATACTCAGAGCAAGATGCAGGTCAGCAGAATAGTAGGAGAGATAGTAGACAATGGACCAAGAAAAAGAATTGGGGAAGTTCTTATTTAATATCTAGTGCTTCTTATCCTAAGACTTCAGGTGATCATCATTTTTAGGCTAGCAATGATCCTAAGGCATTGGGTGCCCAGTTCAAGCTAGTAAAGCTCAGTCAGCCCCACCTTATCCTCTTTGTCATTTTATGGACAGCTTCATCATATGTATTATAAGGAGGGGACAAACTTGTTTTTTAATTATTGTCAGTCTGTTCATCTACAGTGAAATTAACCTATAGCTAAAGTTTTCATTGGAGCTAATAAGGTCCTGATCACCATTATTATGGCTCCTGCACCTAAGGTCGCCACTTTAGTTATCACCTGCGGCCGAAATTATCTTTATGCAGTTGTTACTCATTAGGAATCTGAGGCATCCTAAGATGTTGTCATTGGTATGTTATAACTTTTTTCTCATATTGTTTATTGGTTACTTGATACGGGTTCTACCCTATCTTATGTGACTCCTTATGTGGTTGTACACTTTGGTTTTGTTCCTGAAAGTATTTTGACCCATTTTTTGTGTTTACTCCAATAGGTGATTCTATTATTGCTAGAAAAATTAATAGGGGTTGTGTGGTGTCCATCCTTCATAGAGACATATTGATGGATATAATAGAAATTGGTATGGTGGATTTTAATGCAATCTTGGGGATGGATTGGCTTCATTTGTGCTATGCTTCTCTAGATTATAGGACCCAAAAGGTCATTTTCTATTTTTCTAATAATTCGGTGATTGTTTGGATGGGGAGTTAGTTAGTAACCAAAGGGAAGTTTATTTCTCATCTTTGAGCTCAAAATATAATTTTCAAGGGGTTTCTGTATCATCTAGTTTGGGTTCAATATTTTAACTCTGGGATTCCTTCTTTGCAATTTGTCCATGTGGTTAATGAATTTCCTAAAGTTTTTTCCGATGATGTTCCTGTATTTCTTCCCGATAGGGAAATAGATTTTGGGATTGATCTTCTACCGAATACCCATTCAATTTTCATTCCTCCTTATAGGATGGCCCCCGACTAAACTAAAGAAGTAGTTAAAGGATCATCTTGATAAGGGTTTCACTCATCCTAATATTTCTCTGTAGGGTGCTTCTGTGCTTTTCATGCAAAAAAAAAATGGGTCTATTCAGATGTGTACAGACTATCGACAGTTGAACAAGGTTACCATGAAAAATAAGTATCCTCTTCCTAGGATTAGTGACCTTTTTTATCATCTTAGGGTGGTAGGTATTTCTCTAAGATTGGTCTTCATTCAGTTTACCATTAACTAAAAATTAGAGAGGTTGATATTCCCAAGACTACTTTTAAAATCAGTATGGCCATAATGAGTTCTTAGTTATATCATTTGGGTTGACTAATGCTCTGGTTGCTTTTATGTATCATATGAATTGGGTGTTCAAGCAGTTTATGGCTTTGTTTGTTATTGTCTTCATTGATGATATCTTAGTGTACTCTAAGAGTAAAAAGGATCATGCTAATCATCTCCAAACTGATTTTCAAACTCTTAAGGATCAGGAACTATATTCAAAGTTTTCTAAGTACGAATTTTGGATAAGTGTTGTGAACTTTCTTGGTCATGTTGTTTCTAGTGAGGGTATCAAGGTGGATCCACATAAAGTTGAGGTAGTTGAAAAGTGGACTAGACCTATGACTCCAATTGATATTATGAGCTTTTTGGGCTTGGTTAGGTATTATAGAAGGTTTGTGGAGAGTTTCTCATTTATTACTGCTCCACTGATAGGGTTGACACAGAAATATGTTAAGTTTTTGTGGTCCAATGCTTGTGAGCGTAATTTTGAGAAGTTGAAGGATAAGTTAACTTTTATGCTAATTTTAACCCTATCCGAGGGTACTGATGGGTTTGTTGTATATTGTATTGTGTCCCATGTGGGATTGAGTTATGATTTGATAACGCATGGTAGGGTTGTGGCCTATGCTTCCGGGTAGTTTAAGGTTCATGAGAGAAATTGCCCGACTCATGATCTAAAGTTGGCGGTTGTGGTTTTTGATCTGAAGATTTAGTGCCATTAATTTTAAGGGGTGCATGTGGATATTTATTTAAACCATAAGATCTTATAGTATGTATTTACGTAGAAGGAATTAAATCTTCGGAAGAGTTGGTGGCTTGAATTATGTAAGGATTATGATATGAGCCTTCACTACCATCTAGGTAAAGATAATATTGTTGGTGATACTTTTAGCAAGTTATCTATGGGGAGCCTATCTCATGTTGATGGGGAGAAAAGAGGCTTGGTGAAGGATATTCATAGGCTGGCTAATTTAGGAGTGTGTCTTTTGGACTCTAAGGATAGGGGAGTGATTATTCAGGAAGAGGTTAAGTCGTCTCTTTGTGTTGAGGTTAAAGAGAAGCAGGATTTATATCCTATACTTATACATATTAAGGATGTGTAGGTTAGCAAAAGGTTATGTATTTTGAGATTGGGTAAGATGGCGTCCTGAGGTATCAAGAAAGATTATGTGTTCCTGATGTTGATGGGCTGCAGGAAAGGATTTGACTAAAGCTCATGAGTTTAGATTTGCAGTTCATCTGGGTTTGACTAAGATGTATCATGACTGTAAGGAAATCTACTGGTGGAATAATATTATGAGGAATATGATAAATTTTGTTTCCCAGTGTATGGTTTGTCAGCAAGTCAAGGTAGAGTATTTGAGGCTTGGTGGCATGTCTCAAGAAATAGAGTTTCCCGTATAGAAGTGGGAGATAATCAATATGGACTTTGTTACAGGTCTTCCGCGGTCTCGCAATCAGTATGATTCTATTTGTGTCATTGTGGATAGAATGATCAAGTCTACTCACTTCTTGCCTGTATGGACTAATTACTCAAGATAGAATTATGCTAAGCTGTTCATTTAGAAGATAGTTAAGTTGCATGGAGAACCTGTTTCCATCATCTCAGACTGAGGTACGTAGTGTTCATCTTACTTCTGGCATTTGTTTTAGAAAGGTTTACGTACTTGGGAGAACCTTAGCACCGCTTTCCACCCTCATACAGATGGGAAAGCAGAGAAAACTATTTAGACTTTGGAAGATGGGTGAATCTGAAAAATAAACCCAAATTAGGGTGGCTTTCAAATTTTAGCCCCAAATAAAAAAGCTTCCTTAAAATAGTCTTTACCTATTAACTAATATTTTTCTGAACAAAATTACCCGTGATTAATGGAGTAAATTATATAAATGATCCTCATAATGGATAACAACTCCATATTATATCTTTCAACTTTTATTTTTTTTCTCATTTTAATTTTAATTTGATTTTTATTTTTTATTTTCTCCTTTTCTTTTTAATTTTCTCAACCCTTACTTTTTTCCTTTTTTTCTCTCAACTTCTTTTTATTCTTTTTTTCTTTTTCATTTTTTTTTTCCACTTTTTTTTTGTTCTTTCCAATTTTATCAACCCTTAATTTTTTTCTTCACACCTTTCAACGTCTACTTTTATAAAAAGAAGAACTTTTTTTCTTTGATTTTTTTCTTTTTAAATTTTTCTCGACCTTTTTTTAATTTAATCTTTTATTTTTTTCCTGTTCTCTCTCAACTTCTACATTTTCTTTGATTTTTATTTTTTTAATATTTTTCTTCATTTTCTTCTTTTTTCATAATTTTGATTATTTTTGTTCTTTTCTTTGATTTCTTTCATTCAAATTACATCTAATGAGCAAGAGTTGATACTATCACATTATAAAGGCAAGACTTACGACTTTCAAACAATAAGGTACGTTTCATGGGCAAGAGTTGACACTACTACATTGTAGAGGCAAGGCTTATGACTTTCAAATAAAAAAGTTATGTTTCATGGCAAGAGTCGACACTACCACATTGTATTTTGATTTATGAGATGTTTTATAACTCTTACCTTAGAGAAAAGACTTAGCTCAGGGACTTTCAAACAATAAATTATACCCCACGGACAAGAGTTGACTCTACCACGTTATGTTTTCATTTCTGAGATGTTCTACAACTATTGCCTTAAAGGCAAGACTTAGCTCAAAGACTTTCAAACAACAAGTTATGTTTCATGGGCAAGAGTCGACACTACCACATTGTATTTTAATTTATGAGATGTTCTATAACTATTGTCTTAGAGGCAAGACTAAGCTCGAGGACTTTCAAACAACAAATTATGCCCCACAGGCAAGAGTTGACTCTACCACATTATGTTTTCATTTATAAGATGTTCTACAACTATTGCCTTAGGGGCAAGACTTAGCTCAAGGATTTTCAAACAACAAATTATGGCCCACGGGCAAGAATTGACTCTACCATGTTATATTTTCATTTATGAGATATTCTACAACTATTGCCTCAGAGGCAAGACTTAGCTCAGGGACTTTCAAACAATAAATTATGCCCCACGAGCAAGAGTTGACTCTACCACATTATGTTTTCATTTATGAGATGTTCTACAACTCTTGTCTTAGAGGCAAGACTTGACTCAAGGACATTCAAACTGCAAATTATGCCCCACGGGCAAGAGTTAACTCTACCATGTTATATTTTCATTTATGAGATGTTCTACAATAATTGCCTTAGAGACATAACTTGGCTTAAGGACTTTCAAACTACAAATTATGTCCCGTGGGAAAGGATTGACTTTACCATGTTATGTTTTCATTTATGAGATGTTCTACAACTATTGCCTTAGAGGGAAGACGTAATTAGCTCTAGGACTTTCGAACTACAAATTATGCTCCACAGGCAAGAGTTGACTCTACCACGTTATGTTTTCATTTATGAGATGTTCTACAACTCTTGCCTAAGAGGCAAGACTTAATTAGCTCAAGGACTTTCAAACTACAAATTATGCCCCACGGGCAAGAGTTGACTCTACCACATTGTGCTTTCATTTATGAGATGTTCTACAACTATTTCCTTAGAGGAAAGACTTAGCTCAAGGACTTTCAAACTACAACTTATGCCCCATGGGCAAAAGTTGACACTACCACGCTATGTCTTCATTTATGAGATGTTCTACAATACTTGCCTTAGAGACAAGACTTATCTCAAAGACTTTCAAACTAAAAATTATACCCCACAGACAAGAGTTGATACTACCACGTTATGTCTTCATTTATGGGAGGATCTACAACTCTTGCCTTAGAGGCAAGACTTAGCTTAAGGACTTTCAAATAATAAATTATGCCCCACGGTCAAGAGTTGACACTACCACATTATGCCTTTAATTATGAGATATTCTACAACTTTCGCCTTAGAGACACAACTTATCTCAAGAATTTTCAAAGAACATAGTAAAAATAATTCATGCCCTTAAATTTACTTTAATATAAAAAAAAAAGATACCTTTGTGGATTATCTAATTTTTTATTAAGTAGCAAAATATAATAGAAGTTAAGAAAAAAAGGAAAAAGCGATCAAACAAAATAGAAAAAAAATTGACCAAAAAAGAAAAAAAAAGAAACAAGAAAAAAACAAAAAAAAAAAAAAAAAGAAAAAAAAAAAAAAGAAAAGAAAAATAAAAGTTAAAGACAAATGAATTAAATAAAGAAAAAAAATTGATAATGCTTGAGGAAAAAAAAAGAAAAAAATAAACATTGAGACAAATGAATTAAAACATAAAAACAAAATTAAACGAAAAAATAAAAAGTTAAAATAATAAAAAATAGAATAATAAAATTAAAG
>NW_025822707.1:223236-224705 GCF_002878395.1 Capsicum annuum | reverse complement strand
TGAAAATATAAAAAAATAAAATAATAAAATGGTACTTGTAGAGGGCAAAATGGTACTTGTACTATACTTAAAAAGTAAGGAAGGTTATTCTTTAAAGACAATTTCTTATTGGGGTCAAATATCTAAAGTCACCCATATTTGGGTCTATGGCATGCAATTTCCTGTTGGAAGATATACTAAGGGCCTGTGTGATCGATTTTAAAGGTAGTTGGGTCACCCATTTGCCCCTTATTGAGTTTGCTTACAAAATTAATTATCATTCTAGCATTCAAATGACTCCTTTTGAGGCTCTTATGGTAAAATATGTAGGTCTTCTATTGGGTGGTTTGAGGTAGGTGAGACAAGGTTATTTGGCCTTTACTTAGTTCACCAATCCTTAGAGAAGGTGAAAGTGATTAGAGAAAGACTTAAGTCTACTCAAAGTCGCCAAAAGTATTATGCGGATGTGAGGCAGAGGGATTTGAAGTTTAAGGTTAGTGATTGGGTATTCTTGAAGGTTTATCCTATGAAAAGAGTCATGAGATTTGGGAAGAAGGGAAAGCTCAATCCCTGTTACATTGGTCCATAGCAGATTATGAGGATAATTGGGAATGTCGCTTATGAACTGGATTTGCCAGCGAGTTTGGCCTCGATTCATCCTGTTTTCCATGTGTCTATGCTGAAAAGTGTATGCATAATCCCTCTTTGATAGTGCTTGTTGAGGATTTTGATTTCATGGATTCGTTGTCTTATGAGAAAGTCCCAGTCAAAATATTAGATAGGCAAGTTCCTAGATTGAGAATTAAGGATGTAGCTATAATAAAAGTGCTTTAGAGAAATTAAAAGATGGAAAAAGCTACATGGGAATCTAAAGAAGATATGAAAGCCAAATACACATCCTTGTTTCTAGCAATGGATGAAAGTGCTTAAGGTATGAGTTTCGTTTCCCTCTTGTCATCTTTTTAATTTGTCCTTGGATTCTGTTTGCATTATTTTTTTCATGTGTTAAGGTTTCTCTAACTTCTTATTCAGGATGAATGATCCAAAGGGCGGGAAGGGGGTAATGTGATACCCCAAGTTCTTCAGCTCTAGACCCTCCATTACATAAATAGTTGGACTAGCTTTCCAACGTCACTAGTCTCTCCTTAATCTAAGGACACGGTAAGAAGTTATGGCCAAATTATGGTGGTGATGTTAAACTGCCAGTGACAATAGCTTGGACCATGACTCATTTCCTAACATATCGAGTTGTGGGGAGGACTTGTTGCCACGACAGTGAGAAAGCCCATACTTTGGTCTCTTGACAATGAGTCCAGGGTACGACTCATTGTGAGACACAATAAGTCATTATGAGGGACCCATTGTCATAACAGTAAAGGGCTAGATTTTTTATCCTTGGGTAACGACACCAGGCCACGACTCATAGTCAGACCTCACGAGTCATTACCCAAGTTGTGATGACTATTTCCAGACTTTCCCTATATGTTTTA
>NW_025822707.1:211177-220236 GCF_002878395.1 Capsicum annuum | reverse complement strand
TTACCCAAGTTGTGATGACTATTTCCAGACTTTCCCTATATGTTTTAATTAGGGTCTTTTCCTCCCTTTAAATATCTTGTTCCATGACTAAAAACAGCCAAATGATCCCTCTACCATCAGGTATCAAAATGAAAACCTTACTTTTCCTCTTTAACTCCAAGGCAAGAGATATTAGGATTTCACAGAGAATTCATCATTTAATCCCCAATCTTTGATTTCTCTTAAAATTCTTTGGTATTCCATGCATATTTTGCATCCTTAACATGAATTTTACATTGTGGCATTTATTTAATCGTTATTCATGTGATTTTAAATTGACGGGTTTGAAAGTGGGTTAACGGCTTTTTATTTATTATAACTTGAATTGCTTTACCCATGTTTAAATATCTTATTTATGTTTTAAATTGATAGTCTTGGAACTAAATTGGTGCATGATTATAATGGTTGGAATAGGGGACATAGGTTTCCCCAAATTGATGAAATCTTGGCTTGATAATAGCATTAACCTCAACCCAATTTACAATCTTGGTTTTAAATATGAATATGCACATAGTTTAACTTGTCCTTTGAAAACATTACATTGCATTAAAGGATAAATAGATAATAATGCTTTTTAGAATGCCCTTGATGGCCATGATTTTAGATGTTAAATGGAACTTGGGAGTCTAAAGGTTAAATGGACTGGTTTGGCATAATTAAATTAGCTTGCAAGCGTATTGGTATGATGATACCATATTGGAAAATGCCTTAATAAAGACTCCTTGGTAAGTGCTTGGGTTTATATACAAATTATTTTAATTTGGGATTAAAGGAAATTATGTAGCTCACCGTGAAGGTATAGTCTCGGAGGGACCAACACTGGAAACTATGTTTCCCAATATAGGGGTCTATGTGACTGTGTTCTTGGTACACACTTTATATTATTAATGGCTATCGCCTTGGTGTATTTAGACTTTTCTCGGTACATGTGGCAAACACACATAGCTCGTGGGTGCCTTTAGGATGAAGCGAGCTACACAATTCAGGCTAATGGTTTAAACTTTCATGTTCAACCCTTGTCCCTATCCTGACATCCTATATATGTATATATAAATATTGTGCATGTGATTTTGACTGGTTTATGGAAATGACATTATTTTATCCCATTCTCCTGAGTTACGTGCCAATGCTCCCCCCACTATCGTCCCTGGATGCTGTATCATTTCATGATGTAGGATCTGAGAGATTTTCTGTTACTCCTGTACAGCGTTAGGTGGTGTGGTACATTGGTTTAGTTGTTGTAAAGTGGTAAGCCTCCATCTTTTGGAAAGCCCTGCCACCTCTTTAGGGTTTTTTTTTCATATTTTGAGAATTGCAAATTCTCTTTTATCATGGTTGGGGGTATGTCCCGACCTAGTTTGGTATTTCTAGTTTTAGAGACTTTTGTGGACAGTATTGAGATGATTAGTTGTCTTGTTTCTACTCTTAGATTTCACTAGATTCATCTATCTTATTTACTATTTAGTTGGGTTCCGTTGTTTGTTATATTGTACTTTGGAGGTTAGGCTAAGGGGGTGGTCTTCGGCCCACGATGGGCTTGAGATACCTATCACGACTAGGTCCTGGTTCAGGTCGTGACATAAGTATTCAAGTTTAGCTTTCCTCCTTTTTGTTATTTCCACCTCTAAGCTTTCCATCTTTGTTTCAGGTGGTCAGAGTTTATCCCCATGGGGCTGTTGCAACACTCTATACCTAATAAGATTTATGCTATGTAAGATGATACCCACCATCACTATAACACCGCAAAAAAAATTGAATCCAAGTTTAATACTTCAAGTGAGCATGAGGTGTACGTGTTTTACAGAGAATTATAGTGCATACATGTACACATACCTATGAAAATTTTCTCTATGCAAGAGGATACCCATCATCACTGTAACACCTCAAAAAAAATTGAATCCAATTTTAATACTTCAAGTGAGCATGAGGTGTACGTGTTTTACGGAGAATTATAGTGCATACATGTACACATAACTATTGTGTTTATAAGTTGTGTGATTGCTACTAGTAGGAAAAAGGAATTGAAAAGTCTTGAATCTTAGATTTTCTACTTTTAAGTGGGGCCCACTTTAGTTCCTAAAATATATTAAAGTGATACGAAAATAAGAAGAAGGGAATTTTGGATTGGGAAAAGTCGTACAGTAGTAGTAGCACTTCACAAAAATGGAAAGAAAAGGAAACAAGGGAGAAAACCTTTTTAATTACTATTCGAATAAAAAAGTAAAAAAGGGAAAGATCTTATATTGAGTTCACTGGAACTCTTGGAAAACATAAGGAAGAAACAAAATAGAAGCCCTAATTGTTTCATCTCCCCACCCACCCTTTTCCAACAAATATAGAAAGGAAGAAATTAGTTGGGTTCTTGGTTGTGGTTTTAAAGCGAGAAGAAGCAGTACTACTAGTATCCCCACTGTTTTACCCCCTTCTCTTCTTTCAACATCAAGGAGTCAATTTCATATTTAGAGTTGGGATTGAATTTCAAGAGGTAAATTCTCTATCCCTTTCTTGTAATTATGAATACATATTTAGGGATAGTTAATTTGAATCTTGGTACTAGCTCTTAAAGTGGGTTTCTTGAGAAAAGGGGGGGAAATATGAAATTTTGATAAGAGAAGAGTTTTTAGGGATTCCTATCAACTGGATGGTTTTACCCTTGAATTGAATAAGTTGGAAAAGTTAGAATTCATTTTGAATTCTTGTTAAGAAATTCAATTGGTTTTGGGCATAATTGAAGATTATTGGTATACATTTGTTAAATGCATCTACGGGTCATTAATGAACATATATATATCATTCTTGTAGTTAGTAGATTGGCTATCGAATATCTTAAATTGGTGATTAGAAAGATAAAGGTTCGGATTACTACAGTTGCTAGTATAGCATTAAGGTATGTAAAGCTAAACCTTCTCTCACCCCTAAGGCACCACCCTACGTCATGTGTTCCTTCTTATCAATGTTAAGATAATTCTCATAAATACGAAGATAGAACCTTTATATTGTCATACTAATCATTCCCTTGTTCTACCATTGAGCTTATATGTATTCATCTTGCCCTCCTTGTGTCAATTCTTTACAATATTTTATATTATTATAAATCCCTTTACTTAGAAGTTCTTATGTCTTATGTTATATATATATATCACAAGTTAGGAATAAAATTAAATAATAATACATAATTGTAGTTGTATGTGTTAGCTAAATGATCGTTACCATTATTCATATGTCATAGGTACCGACGGGAGGGTACCTAGGTTTGGCATGGCATATCGCTCGACATGATTCTATACACAGTATCAAGACCCAACCATCATAGTGATCCCAACCATTGGGCGTACCCACCTTTATGGCATCATTTGTATTTGGAGTCAGCTAAAATGTTATGCACTAGTTTCCCCTGACTCGAGCCAACATATGGCATATATGGACAGCGGGTAGACCTTCATAGTGAGTCCTTGGTCGAGGCGTACCGGGTTATAGACTGTGATTACAGTTATATATATGGGGCCATGGCAATGAGTGTGTGAGCAACATATGTTTTACACTTTCCCTATATTGCCTTTGATAAGCTATCTGGTGATTATTTGTACTACTTATAGAATAAATACATCACCTAGGCAATGATAGGCCCTGTATTATAATGAGCGCCATTCCAAATAGTATATAAGATGCTAATAAAGTCGGTGCGTAAGTTACAAGTTCATATAGTATACATGTTACTTGTTAGCCCATACGTTTTTCACTTTGATATTTGACTCATATGAGCTTTTGTACTTGTCCAGTTGTTATTCTGTCTGCTTTTATACCAGTAAATATTGTTTATGTACTAATGTCCTAGGGGCACCACATTTTATTGATGCAGGCTCAGATTCTCAGGATAGCAAACGTCCATATTAGGCCCTAGTGCCATTTTCAACTGATATTTTGGTAAGCTCTATCTCTTTCTGGAGCCAATTTATGTCTACTATTTTTTATTATATGTACAGGTCTCTAGTTGGGCATGATGGGTTGTATGCCAACTAATCACTTGTAGTATATCGTGTTAAACTGACTAGATGCTTCATGGACATCGTGTAGTATTATATTGTATAGTTTTGTTAATGTAACTCCCTTGTGTACATATACAACTCTTATTGAATATCCTACTCGTTACTATCCCATAACCTCGGGTACGCCATAGAGTGCTTGTACAGTAAGTGGATACAGTTCCTGTTTGTACATATTAATTTAGGGCATCACAATCACCTTATCTGACATGACCCAAACCAGGGCCTTGTCGTAATGAGCATCTCAATCCCAACAAGGACATGAGATTTCCCCGGTACATAAACCTAACCACCAACATATACCCAATGTCGGATGAACTCCGAACTAGTAACAAGTTAGAGAATTATTCAACCCAAGGACTTTGGGATAGGTCCATGAACATGACCAACCTGAACAAGTCAAACCATTCCAAAATAATCTAGCAATCAAATCATAATAACCAAATCCATTTTTATGCCACAACATACCCAAGTCCATAGTTTTTCCATACATAGCCTCTAAAGAGAATCCAAGAAATATCCGATCGAGACATGCCCCCGACCATAACCAAAATCAATATCCAGGTCTAAACCAACAAAGACATAAAAGAAACTCAAAACAAGAAATGGAGCCTTCTAAAGGATAAAAGCTCACCACTTCAAGTCACCACAAGCTAATCCCGAGTCCAATCACTGAGTAAGAGGTGTAGTATGACCAACGCCTGCATCACGTGGGGATACAATGTTAAAGATGGTTAGCAGTTGTAGCGCTAGCATGTAGCTAAAAGATAGGGATAAAATAATGATAATAGTTCAAACCAAACAACCAATGCACACAACCAATGGAATACATATATATATGTATATATACACCATGCCGGGATAGGGAACGAGATTAGTATGAACTTTGAAATCATTAATTTGGGATGTGTAGCGCCTCCATTCTAAGTTCACCCATGGGCTATATGGGGTTAGCGTCTCCTTATCGAAGAGCCCCGGGACGTGTTATCAGCACGAGCCGGGGAGAATATGAGATGTCTAGTACATCTCCCAAAATATAAGTGTGACATCATGCACACAGTCACTACGACCAAACCTCGAATTGGCAAACATGAGTTTCCAGTTTCGGTCCCCCCGGGACCTCCACCTTCCACGACTTTGCTAACATATCCTGCTTTAAAGTCCAATTTAAAACCATTCATACAAAATCAACCATTTACCAAGGAGTCTTATTTATTAGGCATTGACAGTTGGTGTCGTCATACAAAAATTACAGCTTGCAAGTCTATCCAATTATGTCATACCAAATCCATTATACCAAAGTGACTCCAAAGTTTCTAATTAAACCAAAATATGGCCACCAAGGCCTTTTCAATTTAAACCAGGAATCAAGGCCTTACCATTTAACCATTTAAAACCAAGAAACATGGACACCAAGACCAACAAGGCATTTACAAAACCATTTACAAAACCATTCATACCCATTAAGCCATTGCTTTAATTCAAAACACCATTAACATGTGACTAGAAATTTCTTTTAGACATTTTCACAAACACCTTAAGGGCATACCTTTAACAAGACCAAAACCAAAGTAAAATCCATCAAGTTTAGGGTTACCCATGACCCATTTGTTAAAACACAATCAACAAGCACCCATATGTGCAAACCATCACCAAAAATATATGAAAATATGAGTTAAATCAAGAGTAAAGAATACTCAACAATTTGCATCAAAACCCTTAACATTGGTTTTCGAAACCATCATTTAAGAATCAAAAACAATGTTTAAAACAACAACAACAACAAACCCAGTGTATTCCCACAGCATGGGGTCTGGGGAGGGTACGATGTATGTAGTCCATACCGCTACCTCCGAAGAGATAGAGAAGCTATTTTTTATAGACCCCCGGCTCAAGATAAAGGATAGTAAATAAGGGGATGGATGAGATAACCGAAATAAATAATAAGAAATAATAAAATAAAAATCATAGAAATATGAGATACGGGAAATAAGAGCAACACGGAATAAGAAAAATAGGAACTAAGAAATAAGAAATAGGCCACCCACCTAGTAGTAACATACACTCACATACTAAAGATAATCTCATCCCTAACTCTGTCCCCTCTAGTAATCCGACACATCCAATGCAACATTCTCATTCCTGCCACCTTCAATTTTTAGATGTGAACGTGCTTAACCGACCAACACTCCGCTCTATACAACATGGCCAAACGAACTTCCAATCTATAGAATTTACCTTTAAGCTTAAGGGGCACCTTCTTATCGCACAACACTCCCGAGGCGATGGGTTCAAAGCCAAGGTGTTTTATTTTCCATATTTATCATGATTCCGTTTTTAAAAAGTATTCCTTTTCCTTGTTTCAGTTGTTGAGTAGATGGGATTATTTCATCCCCAAATTCCTAATCTTCATAGCTCCAATGACTCTCACCCTCCCCACCCCTCTTTTTTGGTAAAGTTTTTTGGTAGCTAGAGCATATAATCCTAGCTTTTATTTGCACAGATATAATGTCTCTTTCTGGTCATACTTTATTAATGGCTCTGTGCCTTATTTTTTTTAATGACTATATGTATCTATCTCTAGTATTATGATAAATGGCTGTTTGTTGCTGGTATTTACATCTGCTTTCCCTTTTCTATGATTTCATTAAGTAATGAATGGTTTTCGAGATGTTTAATTTCTTTCAACAAATGAGTAATCTATTGGAAGATATCAAAATAGATCTTCAAGAGGTTTGATTTCTTTCAACAGATGACCTATCTATTGCAACTCTATTGAAGAACTCAATCCATTAGCAAGAGCTATTTTTATTTCTTCTAACATATGTGTCACCTATTGCAATAGATGTCTCATCTGGTGAAAATATTCTTATACTCTGTTGTATTTATTTAATTTTCTGTTACTTTTTTTTAATTGATGCACAAATCAATTGTTGTACCATAAATAAGAATATATTTTATATAATAAATAGCATACATTACCAACAATGAGTTAAAATTATCAAGTTCATAACTAAAACAACAACAAGACTATTCACTATTACAATAATTATGGTGCATTTTGATCCACACATGTTGTTATTTTATGGCCAACTGTCTTACATATGAAACACTTATTTTTTTTCTTATAGAAAATAATCAAACAAATATAGGCATCTATTGCAACGGATGACTAACCTATTGGAAGAAATCAAAACAAGTCTTGCTAGTTGTTTGATTTCTTCTAAAAAATGATTCATGTGTTACGATAGATGACTAACCTATTAGAAGGAATCAAAACAGGTCTTGCTAGTTTTTTGATTTTTTCCAATAGATGACCCATGTGTTGCAATAGATGACTAAACTGTTGGAAGAAATCAAAATAGGTCTTCAAGAAGTTTAATTTCTTCTAACAGATAACTCATTTATTGCAATAGATAGGTCATCTGTTGTAAGAGATCAAAAGAGATCTTAAAGCGATATGAAATTATCATATAGATATAGACAGTTGTTGCAACAGATGACTAACCTATTGCAACAGATGACTCATCTGTTGAAAATTATCAAACAGATATAAATACATGTTGAAACAAATGACTAATTTATTGCAATAGATGACCCATCCGTTTGATATTATCAAACAGATATAGACATCTATTGCAACAGGCTATACACTTAATTGATCATGTAATTACTACGTAATTCATTGAAATTGCAATTGAACTTATATATTTAAAGGTAATTATAGTTAAATTAATTTATTTATTATTAATCATGATTTAATATGAAGTATTTCACATCAAATTAGTAAATTGATCACTCTTCATTCGCCTTCTTTTCGGTTTGCTTGGGTCAACATATGGAGGAGGTATTTCTCTCTCCATAATCTCCACATGAACAATCCACGAATCTTCAAGAGGTACAGAATTAATATCCTCATAATATTTAATTATGTATTTTTCCGTCAAATAATATAGAGATGATTATTCATTAATCTTGTTTTCAAATTGTGCTTCATATTGGGCTCGGAGCACTGTCATAGCATATGGACAAGGTATTTTGTTCACATCCAAAAACTCTACATGTACAAGTTCTTATCTGAAGATCGACCATGACAACATCACCATGACTGGTGATACTGAACTTGTAATTGTTTATTTGATGGGTCAATACCTTATTTTTTAAATTGATGTACTTTGATATTTATTTTTTCATGACAACATCACTATGACGATCAACAATAATTATTATTGAATCCTTCATTAATGGTAACTAAAAAAATTATTTAAAATATTAATAATGGTAGAATAGTAAAATGGAGTGGTTATGTAATAGTAAAATGGAGTGGCTATGTACAACAACAAAATTATATGCACTATCATTGTCCCAACAGATAAGCATTTGTTGCAACAGATGACTCATCTGTTGTTATAGATGACCTATTTGTTGGGTACAAGTTTAAAATCAGTAGCACAATCCAACAGGTACGTCATATGCTGCAATCAATGACTCATTTGTTGCAACAAATAACTTATATGTTGGATTGAGTTGTTGTAACATGAATTCAATCAGTAGGTGATCTGCCGCAACAACGCCATATGTTGTAATATGTGACTCATTTGTTGGAAATACTTTAACAATAGTGAAAACAATCCAACAGTTGTTGTATTCATATACAACAGCTGTTGAATACGCTAGTGAAAAAATTGCTGAAAAGGCAGCAGATATACCAGATGAGAAATTAAACTAAAAGTCATTAATTTTACTTATCAAAATCACCAATAAGTAATTTCCACTAATATATGAATAAAATTGGCTCCAAAAATTTGGTTCAATAGTAATAGTTGTGGCAGCAACAATAACAACAATAATGTAACGACAGAAAAAGAAGAAGAAGAAGAAGAAGAAGAAGAGAGAGATAAGGGAGAAGAAGAAGTGCAATTTTTTCCCTCCTTTTTTAGTTTTAAGGTTTTATATAGATGAACCAAAGTGTAAGTC
>NW_025822707.1:128352-208177 GCF_002878395.1 Capsicum annuum | reverse complement strand
GTATTTAAATATAATTAGTAATTTTCATTGCTAAAAACTTTGCTAAATTAAAACCTTGATTCTCTATAATAAATTGTTTCTACTACCACTCTGGTCTTGGTGCTTAATACTCCACCAACGACGTGGTAACCAGAATTAAGCCAAATTCTTGAACTTAATTGAATAAAAGTTTGAGATTCGATTCTTTATTTATATTTTTTTTTCGATAAGAGCATTTTATTCATTTTAATGAAGCTTTCCGACATGGATTGGATTGATGAAACAATAAGTTTTGAATTTCCAACATGACTAAAAACAGAGACCAAAATGTCTTGCTGCTTTGATGGCCTTCAATATAATTTCACCTAAACCTTCTTCCATTACAAGCCAAGTGAAATTATTAAAAAGATAAGGGTATGCATTTGGTCCTTTAGTTACTGATTTTGATTTTAGTTCTGGTGATATATTTTATTTTTAATTAATTAAATATGTGTTTTTGATTTTTATGTAGAAAGTACATCATATTTGGATTACTTTTAGAATTGCACTGTCGTTCAATATAGAGTAACACTACAAAACTTAACATAACACACAATTAATTGAGTGCTGAAACAATGAAAAGTTATCAATACTCCGTGAATAATCACAGAAAAAGGACCTAATGTGCACATTTCGATTGATTAAAAATTAAATGCTTAATCAAATATTATACCTAAAATCATAATTTATTAATAATTAAAGGATCAAAAGTAAAACTAACCGAAAGAAAAAATAAAAAGAAGACGTGCAAGGAGAGGAAAGAAAGAGACAGAGGTTCAATTGATCAATGATCCTGTCCAACGATCATCAGTTCATGTAAATCAACACCAGAAATTTATGGATACTAAACAAGCAGGAATTAGCAATACGGAAGAATACATAGACAGACCATACTTTTTTCGTATTCACACCTCAATTAGTCCATTGAACTCTTTATTCATTCACAAATTATTTCAATTAAGCACAAACGTCCGACGTGGCATTATTTTAAAGCCTGAATTTTTTAAGTATTGGAAGCGTGAGATACACTCGTTGTGACGTGGAAACTAAAATCAATCATAAAATTCCATGTCATTAAAGAAGAAAAGATACAAAAAAATATAAATTATTTTTGTTTCCTTATCTTACTTCATCAATGCATCCGAAGCATTGAATTTAGTGTGACATAGTTTATTTACAAAATCCTTTAAACTTTCACCATTCGAATTTAAATTTATCTTGAAGAAGTCATTGTTAAAAAATTTAAAGGATTCAACTTTGAGCTAATTTTGAATTTGAAATATGATTGAATTTTATTGTAATACAAAAAACACCATTATTCCAGATGTAATTTGAAGGTATAAATATTATGTTTATAGAAGAGGAAAACAATGGAGGCCATGGCAGGAAAGCTTCAATCTCATTTTTTTAAAAAAATTCCTTCCACGTGTTTTTTTTTAATTGGTTGTCTCTTTTTATTTTTTAATTTTGAGTTAATTATGACTTCTCACTCTCCTAGTGGAAAGTATATTGCACATGTCATGACTTGTCAACGTTTATGCTTAATTGAAATTATTTATGAATAAACAAATAATTCAATAAATATATGGGATAATTGAGTTGTCAATACAGAAAAAGTTAATGTCTCTACATATTTTTCCTAGCAATTTTTTATATCAACATCCAAATTAAAGAAACTAAAGACATTGAGCAAAATTAACAAACAGCGGTAAATTGGGTTTATTTCTCGGTTACAGTCATTTAACAATGTAGTTATTTAGTTATTATCACTAAAGTCATCCTTCTTCAATAATTAGTTGAGTGATCATCTCAATCAACTCGAGAAAAATTAAAAAATCTTACCCGGGACAAGAGGCAAATTAAAGACTGCATTTGATTTCTTCCAACTGAGTCTCCAATAAACGCCATAGACTTGTTCCTCATCATATCCAAAAACTGATAGGGATTAAAAATTGGCAGGTCACACCCTTTAGGCTTCCACTTCCATTTCAAGAATTCAGTATCTGGTCTCCCATATTTCATGCAATTTTGGTGCTCATGGATCGCCCAGCATGTCGTATTCGTGTAATACGGAGCATCCGGGTAAGGAACCCAGTTTCCAATGAATACATTACACGTGCCTTCATCCTGTTCCGTAATCTTTATCTTTTGGTCCTTAGTAGCACTACCATATGGTAGTGGTGATGTAATTTTAGAAGAATGGTCTACTACTAAATTTGCAGGGTACCGATAAAAAGGGTGGTAAAGAGGAATAAGACCAAGAATGATTAATGTTAAAGAAATAAGTATTAATATTCTTGGAGTTCTCTGAGTTGTACTGAAGTTTTTCCAGAAGGGAAGAAGCTCCATACTTTATGAAATTTGAAAGGGAAAAAAATCAGGAATAGAATTACGAGAGAGGAAGGAGATTTTTTTTTTTTTTTTCCAATTTTTGGCACTTATATGTGACACAATAAACGTGCTAATCACTAATTATAAAGTCTTAGTTGGACCAACTCCAAAGTCTTGCAATTATGCAACTTTTGGATCGATGTTATGTCATTTCTTTCAATAATGAGTTATTATAAGTTTAAATAGAAAAGTTAGCGACCCAATCCTTTATTCACATTAATTTCTCAAATTTCTGTACTGTACACGTCTGATCCACAACCATCTTACATATGTAATTAATTATTAAGGGGAGAAAAATATTGGGACTCGATAATTCTATGTTAACTCTTGTGAATTATATTCTCTTCAGTATACTTTATTAGATAATGACATATTAACAAATATTTGCACAAAGAAAATAAATGATTCATTTAATCTGACTACAAGCTGTGATCAGATCTATTCAAGTTGATTAATTAGTCAAATCCCCGTATATAGACTTAATTCACCTAAACATAAAATTAGATAAAGCTTAACGTATTCATATTTGTAGATGCACACTCAAATTTAAACTGTTGGTGTGTATCATGCATTTTAAAATTAAGATTAAAATATTACTAAAATGCATGATAATTAATAGAAAAAAATAGTAGGCATGAAGTGAAGAAAGTGATGTCATTAGTTTCTGGAAACTCTTATAATCATTAACTCATTATTCCATCTTATGCACGCCTTGTAACTCATGAAACTCTATGTAATTGTCAATGTCAATTTCTCCTACTAATTGTCCCACTAATCCTTAAAGACTTAAGTTATCACCAGACACCTAAAGTTGTCTCAAAAATTTACTTAGACTTCTCAACTAAGATCTGTACCTATTAGTCCCCTAACCCACCCGAATTTGATCCAATCAGGCTTTTTTTGCCTACATGACACACCGCGTATTTTTCACTCACTTGAGGCGCGTGAGGAGTGATTTTTTTTACTAATTTACGAATAAAAAGGTTTCAATTGGCACTGAGACCCCAAAAAATTATTAATAAACAAAAATTTTAAAAAAATAAAATAAAGAGGTTCAACCATCCCCCCTCCCAATCTGATACCCCATCTTCATTTTCTTCTCCCACCTTTCTTCCTTATTCTTTTTTTTTTTCTTAAACTTAATTAGTATAGATAATTATATTCTTTTCCTTTATACTTTCAGGAAATTAAACGTAGGTGATAAATTGTTCAAATGGATTTTCATCTTATTCAAGATTTTGGCATAATCATCTAAGTTAATCAGAAAAACTGACATTATTTCTCTATCGATGGAATTTTCTATGTTTTACCAAAAAATAAAAAGATTGGTATTTAAACAAGAATATTGGTTTGGGGCATTTGGGTTGTAGCAGTCATTAAAGAAAAGGTCAAAGGATTGTCAAAACTAGTAAGGTTCTTAGAATGCCGTGGAAAAGGAGTAGACTTATTTTTTGTTGTTGAAACAATAGTCTTGGTAAAATCAATGGCTTTTCTTTTATGTTGATGGTTTTGAAAATTTTACAAGTTTTCCTTGTTTAACAATGGGAACAGCAGCAACCAAGAAAGCGTCAAAATCAATTGATTAAGGAATGGGTGAAGATGACGGGATGGGTGGGGTGGATGAAGACGACAACATGGGTGTGGTGTGGTGTGAAGACGATGACTCTGTGTGTGTAGACGACGGAGGAGGAGGGTGAAGATGATGACTGGGTGGGTGGGGGTACCTTTTTTTTTTTTAAAATTAAAAAATTATTATTAAATAATAATTAAATAGAAAAATGGACAAAATATCATATAATTATTTTTTTGTCACGTATTTTTTTCTAATTGATTATTTTTGCCATATCAGCACGTGTGTATTGCACACACTTTAATTTTTAGCTGATTGTCTAGAAAAAGCCTAATTGAATCGAAATTTGGGTGGGTTAGGGGCTTGATAGGTACAGGCCTTAGTTGAGAGGTCTAAGTGAATTTTTAGGACAACTTTAGGTGTCTGGCGATAACTTAAGCCATTCTTAAATGATCTTCAATATTTATGACATTTATTTGTAGAAAAAATTCTACAGACATGTTAAAATCTTTTTGGCCATAAAATTTGGCCCAAATTTGGCCATAATAATAATAAATACTGTTTATACTATAAACTAGTTTTCTTTTGAACATTTTTGCCCCTTTCATCTTAAATTTAAAATTCTTTCATTACTTATTTTATTACTCTTTCTCAATACATTGGAAACTATCTCAATACATTAGAATGGACAAATTAACATAATTTTCATAAATATGATTGTATAGTGTACTTATTTCTTGAAAAGAATAGTTTAGGATAAAAATAATAATATAAAATTAATTAATTATATTTTCATATAGGCAAAATTAGTGTGATCAAAGTAGTATTATCTGAAACTTTTAATTTTACGTTATATATTTATGTATCATATCTACTTAATTATGTGTTTTATCAGATAGATAATTTTTATTTTTTTAATCTTTAATTTTAAATTTTATCTCTTTATTTTATATAGATAAATAGGAGGTATAGATATATATGTTAAAACCAATCAATATTTTGAATAACCTTTAGTTTTTTATTTTTATTTTAAATTTGATTCGTAGTTTAGTATTACATAAAATAAGCAATTGTCGAAATTTTCAATACAAAAAGTTAATTATTTTTTATGAATTCAGTTGTACAATTTTAATTATGCTATAATTTTTCTCATGACAATTCAAATGATTTTTTTTTCTTTTCAATTCTTTTCTATCTATTTTTAGAAGTAGAGAGGAAAGAAGTCAACATAACATTTGAAAATTTCACATAAAAGTTTTCTTAGTTGAAAAACAAAATTACTGTATGTTAATCTTACACTTAAATTATATATAAATGATAAGAAAAATACATAAAGAAATGAATAAAAAATATTTACGATTTTTTAAACTAAATGTTAGCATAGTTAAACAATTTTTAATATAATCTGAAAATATTTAAATAACAACAATAAAAACTTAAAACACTTTAGACGTGGTAGACATTGACAAGTTATAAAAATCATATAGTTCATAAGTGTCGACTTTAATTAACAATAACCCAAGAGAGTCACACAGTGATGTTGTAGTCTTGCGTCACTATGTTATGTCGATTTGATAACTTAGGAACCATTATTTATATTTTTATTAATATATATGACTTCAAATTAAAGAACTATATTAATTTTTATGTTTATATAAATTTAAACTACATATTTGAATATTTTTTAAAAAATATATAAAGTTTAAAAATATTTCAATAGTGATAGTCAAAGCTCAAATTACTTCAGACATGATAGAGATCGACGCAAAATAAAAATCATATAGTTAAAAAAAAGTCGATATTGGTTAAACATCAATTCAAGAAAGTCACACATTAATGTTATAGACTTGTGATCCTATGTACTTTAATTATTATATTTGTTAACTGGTGAATTAAAAATATAATTATTAACTGGTGAATCATCAATTATATTTGTTATTAACGCGAACTTTAACTAAGTAATTTTATTTTTATGTTTAAAAAAACCTAACAACATATTTAAATAGTTTAAAAATATAATTAAAAAATATTTTTATAATGATTGTCTAAATTAAAAATTCTTTAGACATGATAGATATTAACACATTATAAAAATCATAGAGTTCATAATTGTTGACCCTAGTAAACATCAATCCAAAATAATCACTCATTGTAGCTATTATGCTAACCATTGTCATAATTTCTTAGTAATCTAAATAAAAATTAAATATGTCCACATTAGATTATTTTCGCATTTCTTAATAACTTAAAGTAGAAATATTGATTAATTACAATATTTTGTCTGAAATAATTTATTACGACTACAAGATGAGGTTACTATTGCTAAATTAACTTTTATCGTGTGGAAAATAATTTTTTCGCTTACACTAGGCATGTTGTAGATGAAAAATAAAAAGAATTAAGAAATTGAATAACTGAAATCAAAGATAGGTAAAATTTATCTGCTATCACCTAACATTGATTCCATCACATTAAAAAATTCAAACATAAACATCATTTAACTTTAAAAATTAATATATTTTTGACATAAAAATATTATATCATTAAATATAATTTAGAACACAAAAATTATTTGACCACAATTTTGTGTACTATTTAGAAAATAACAAATTAAAGCGCATATAAATAACAAATGTCAATAATTAATAAAATTTCTTAATTAAAGGACATATTAAAAACAAATATTAATAAATAGAACTTAAGTTTATTAATTGTATATTTGTAATTAATATGTCCTTTAATTAAGCAATTTTATTAATTATTACATTTTAAATAAATTTAAGTTCGATTTAAATATAATTTGAAAATATTTCAACATCGATAGTCAAAATTCGAAATACTTTAAATATGGTAAACATCGACATATTGTAAAAATTATATTTTAATAGACGAAAAGGTATTATAAATCCCAATAATTAAAAATTTAAATTATTTTAATGTCTGCTTGAACCATCATTTTACTAAGTATCACCCTTAATTAATTATTATAAGTCATCTAAATATTAAAAAGTTAACAATACAACAACAACAAATCCAGTGTATTCCCACAAAGTGGGGTCTGGGGAGGGTAAAATGTACGCAGTCCATACCGCTACCTCCGAAGAAGTAGAGAGACATTTCTGATAGACCCCCGGCTCAAGATAAAGAATAGTAAACAAAGTCGTGATGAAACATGAAGCAGAATGGAGGGCTTAACTGGAGTAAAGAATAAGAAATAATAAAAATAGAAATCAGAGCAATACGGAATAAGAGAACTAAGAGCCATATGCAATAAGAAATAAGAAATATGAAATAGGACACTCGCCTAGTAGTAACCTACACTCACAGACCAAAGAGACCCACCACACCCAAACTCTCCTGACTAGCGGCTCTTATCTATGGACACAGTCAAAGGATTACTAACTCGGCTAAACAGGAGCTTTCCTAACTACTTGCTACAACCCACGCACTCCCCCCCTCCTTCTACCCTTATCTGCAACCTTCACACCTTTCTATCTAGGGTCATGTCCTCAGTAAGCTGAAGTTTCTCCACGTCATGTCTAATCACTTTCCTCCGTTCCTCGAAGAGTTTTGAATCCAAGTTTAGTATTTTAAGTGAACGTGAGGTGTATGTATTTTACGGATAACTGTAGTGCATACATGTACACATAACTATTGCGTATATAAGTTATATAATTACTGCTAGTAGGAAAAAATACATTGGAAAGTCTTGAACCTTAGAATTTTTTTTAAGTGGGTCCCACTTTAGTCCCAAAAGTATATTAATGTGACAATAATATTTAAAGAAGGGAATTTTAGGTTTGTAAAGGATCGGTATAGTGGTAGCAGCTCTTGACAAAAATTTAAAAAAATTAAAGAGAAAGCTGTTGGCGGCATCTGAGTATTATTACTCTATTTCTTCTTCTTCGTTCAGCCTCTGAGAACTCGCTAGAAGGGGAAGAAAGGAAGGGATTCTTATAATAATTTTGAAATAATCTTGGAGAAGTGACTTCAATAATCAAAAGTTGGAATTGAATTCCAAGAGGTAAATTCTATCCCTTCCGTTTTAAATTTAACTATAGACAAGTATTTGGAGGTATTGAATTTGAGTTTTGTACTAGTTTCTGAAATGGGTTGATGAGAAGAAAAAGGAGGAAAAGGGGAAATTTTGATGAAAAGAGAGTTTTTAGGGATTCCTACTAATTATGTGGATTCAACGTTGAATTGTATAAATTGGAAATGAAAGAATTCATTCCGAATTCTTGTTAAGAAATTCAATTGGTTCCGTCCATAATCGAAGATTTTTGGAATAAATTGTTAAACGCACATACGAGTCATTGATGGACACATATCTTATCCTTGTAGTTAATTGATTGAGTAGTGGATACATGGAATTAGTGATTGGGAGAATAAGGGCTACCTTTTTTAGGGTTAAATTGTTTGAGCCTCGGGAAGCTATCGTAGCTAGTTAAGCGCTAAGGTATGTAAAGCTAAACCTTCCCTCGCCATTAAGGCACCACCCTACGTCATGTACTTCTTCCTATTAATGTTAGTATAATTCTCATGAAATATGGAAGTAGAATCTTTATATTGCCTTAGATATCATTTCTTTGCTCTACCATCAAGCTTACAAGTATCTATCTCTCCCTCTTTATGTTAAGTTTTCATGACACTTCTATATTATCATAAGTTTCTATATTTGAAGCCCTTACACGTTAGGAGTAAATGGTAACAACATAGTTTCACTTGTATATGGTATCTAGATGATCATCATCGTAACTCATATGTCATAGGACTTCAAGGCATTATTTGATAAACATTAATGACGGGAGGGTATATAGATTTGACTTGGCATATTGCTCGACGTGATTCTATGCACAGGATCGAGACCCGACCACTATACCAAGCCCAACCATTGGGCATACCCGCCATTGTGGAATCGCTTGTATTTGAAGTCAGTTGGAACGTCACATATTAGTTTCCTTGACTCGAGCCAACATATGGCATATATGGCCTGCGGGCAGACCCTCATAGTGAGCCCCTGGGCAGGGCATACCTACATACATACTGCGATCATAGTTACATATATGGGATCATAATAATGAGTATGTGAGAAATATATGCTTTATACTTGCCTTAGATTGTCTTCGAAAGACCATTTTATGATCATTTGTACAATTTATAGGATAAGTGCATCACCTAGGCAAAGTATAGGTCCTATATTATGATGAACATTTTTCTAAATATTATATATGATGCTAGTAATGTTGGTCCATAAGTAATCAGTTCATATCGTATATGTGTTTTTGTTGGCTCATACATTTTTCACTTTACCATTTGACTCATATGAGCTTCTGTATTTGTCCAGCTGTTATTCTATCTGCTTTTATACCAGTACATGTTGTTTATGTACTGACTTCTCAGGCCCATATTTTATTAATGCAGGCTCAAATCCTCAGGATAGCAGACATCCACATTAGACTCTTTTGCCATTTTTAGCTGGTATTTTGGTGAGCTCCAACTCTCCCTGGTGCAAGTCTATGCCTAGTATTTTCTATTATATGTATAGGTCTCTGGTTGGGCATGATGGGCCTAATGCCAACTAGTCACTTGTAGTATAGTATGTTAAACTGAATAGAGGCTTTATGGACATCGTGTAGTATTATATAGTTTTGTTAATGTAAATCCCCCGTGTATATATGCAACTCTTATTGAATATCCTACCTGTTGTTATCTCATAACCTCGTGTAGTCATAAAGTGCTTGTAGAGAAAGTGTATACGGTTCTTGTCTGTCATTATCGTTTTGGGGCATGACAAACTTGGTATCAGAGCGCCTAGGTTCAAGTGTCCTAGAAAGTCTATAAATCCATGTCTAGTTGGACCTTACTTATCAATGTGTTGCATGCCACATTTATAATTAAGGGACTGTATGGACATTTAGGAATTTGACCTTCATATATAATCTATATCGTGCAGTTGAGTTAAGTTATAGGAAGTTACTTCTTACTCCTATTTTGCTTATTTGTGATACAGACCATGTCTGCTATAGAAAATGATAAAGTAGCCCAGCAGGCCTCTACTAGCACTACTCAGGAGGCAACCACTATCAGGAAATCTCTCGTATTGGTGGATCTAAATAGGACTCAAGAAAGTTTGTTGGGTTCTATACTCTCAGGTTCTCAAATGGCAGGGACAGAAAGACCTACAGGGGTTCTTGCACCTCATCCCACCACAAGGTGCCTCAGACCCAGATCTTAAGGGAGCGATACAGTTGCTTACACAGTTGGTCATCACTCAGGTTCAAAAATAAAATATGGACATACCTGTTGCTACTCAGGGAGGGGTAGTCGAATCTAGGATCAAATATTTCCTCCGTATGAATCCATCAGAATTCACTGGTTTTAAGCTTGCAGAGGACCCTCAATAATGCATTGATGAGGCTTATAGAATTTGTAAGGTAATGCGGGTCTCAGATACAGATGCAATGAAATTGGCCGCCCATCAACTGAAAGATGTTGTTGTTGATTGGTATGAGATGTGGGTTAACTCGAGAGGTCAGGAAGATCCTCCGGCGATATGGACAGAATTTGCAGAAGCCTTCATAGATCATTTCATGCCATTAGAGCTCCGAGAGACAAAGGTGGATGAATTTCTATCTTTAAAGCAGGGTAATCTTAGTTTCAAGGAGTATTATTTATGGTTTACTCAGTTGTCCAAATATGCTCCAGAGTGGTTAGCACACAAGCAAAATGGATTTATTACTTTGTGAATGGCCTTGCAGGTCCCTTAAAGGACCTTCTTTATGTTGCTGCTATGAACAAAGATTTGGATATAGCAAGGATTATGGAAAGTGCTCAGTGGATAGAAAAAGATCAACATAATCATGAAATAGATAGCGAAAGGGAGTAGAGTAAAAGAGCTAGGACGACCAGCCAGTATCAGGGAATTAGTAGAGCTACCACTAGTAGAGGGCCACCTAGGCAGACCCAGTCACCTGTGCGCTCTACATCTAATGCTCTAGCTCAGTTCTTTAGGCATAGGTATGAGCAGAGCTAGACTTCTAAAGCACCAGACTTACGACCTCAGAGGGGCGTTAGTCGAGGGTTACCACCTCGACCTATATACAGGCAGTGTGGACGACCATATGGGAAAGAGTGTCCGAGTGGTTCAAATGCGTGTGCCATATAGTACGTGATTATCCATAACTCAGAGGTAAAGGTAGAGGTGATCGATCACAGCCTACAGAGTCTATATTAGCTTTATCTTCATTAGTGCCTTCTTCTTCTCGTGGTCTTCAGGCATCAGTAGGTAGAGGATCTGGTAGGGGTAGAGGGCCTAGTTCAAGCGCAAGCCCAAACCATATGTATGCACTAGCTAGTCGGCAGGATTCAGAGGCATCTCCAGATGTGGTCACAGGTACCTTAGCTGTCTTTTCACATGATGTATATGCCTTGATAGACCCAGGATCCACCTTGTCATATATTACTCCATTTGTTGCTAAGAAGTTTGGAATAGAGCCAGAGTTATTACGCGAACCATTTACGGTATCGACTCCAGTAGGGGGTTCTATTATAGCTACACGGGTCTATTATGATTGTGTTGTGACAGTATGTGGTCGTGCTACATTGGCTAATCTGATTGAACTTAAAATGGTCAATTTTGACATTATAGGTATGGATTGGTTATCCTCTTGTTATGCTACCCAAGATAGCCCGTTTTCACTTCCTAGAAGAGTTAATCCTAGAGTAGAGGGGTGATTCTATAATACATAGAGGGAGGTTTATTTCCTTTCTTAAGGCACGAAAACTTATTGCAAAGGGGTGTTTGTATCACCTAGTCCAAGTGAAAGACAGTGAGGCTGAAAAACAGGCACCAACATTAGAATCTGTACCAGTGGTGAACGAGTATTCAGATGTATTTCTTGATGAACTCCCTGGATTACCTCCTATCAAAGAGATTTATTTTAGAATTGATGTGGATCCCAATACTAGCCGATATCGATTCCACCTTATAGAATGATGCTTGCAGAATTAAAAGAGCTAAAAAACAATTAAAGGACTTACTAGATAAAGGTTTCATTCGACCCAGTATATCACCTTGGGGTGCGCTAGTGCTTTTTGTACACAAAAAAAATGGCACATTGCGAATGTGTATAGATTACAGGCAGCTGAACAAAGTGACAATAAAGAATAAGTACCTTCTCCCCCGAATAGATGATTTATTCAATTAATTAAAGGGAGCTAAAAGCTTTTCAAAGATTAATTTGAGGTCCGGTTATCACCAGTTATGAATTCATGAAGTAGATATTCCCAAAACAGCCTTTCGAACAAGATATGGGCACTTTGAGTTTCTTGTCATGTCATTTGGACTAACGAATGTTGTGGCAGCCTTTATGGACATGATGAACAGGATTTTCAAACCTTTTCTTGATATGTATGTGATTGTATTTATAGATGATATTTTGATATATTCACGTAATGAAGTTGACCATGCAGATCATTTGAGGTTAGTATTACAGAAACTCAGAAAGCACCAGTTGTATCTAAGTTCTCTAAGTGTGAGTTTTGGTTGACCTCGATAGCCTTTCTTGGTCATGTGGTATCTGGATAAGGCATCCGAGCAGATTTTCAGAAGATAAAAGCTGTGAAGAATTGGCCTCGATCAACCACTCCTACTGAGGTATGTAGTTTCTTGGGGCTATCCGATTACTACAGGATATTTATGGAGGGCTTTTCCTCTATTTCTACCCATTGACCAAATTAACGCAGAAAGCGGTTAAGTACTAGTAGTCAGATGCTTGCGAAAGAAGTTTCCAAGAGTTGAAACATAGATTAACCACTACGTCAGTGTTGGCCTTACTAGAGGGCATAGAAAGATATGTGGTGTACTGCGATACTTCAAGTATTGGTTTGGGTTGCGTCCTAATGCAGCATGGAAGATTTATAGTGTATACATCTTGACAATTAAAGAAGCATGAACAGAATTATCCCACTTATGACCTACAACATGCAGCTATGGTATTCGTACTTAAAATATTGCGCCATTATTTATATGGAGTGCATATTGATATCTTTACCGATCATAAAAGTCTTCAATATCTATTCAAGCAGAAAGAGTTAAACTTAAGGGAAATGAGGTGGCTAGAGTTACTGAACATTGTAGCTGAGGCTCTTAGTTGACTATCCATGGGTAGTCTAGTGCATCTACCACCTGTTCATCGGGAAGTAGAAAAAGATGTTCACAAATTGGCCAATCTTGGCGTTCGCTTTTTGGATTTCAAAGATGGTGGCGTTATGGTACTTAATACAGCCAAGTCGTCACTTGTGGTATTGGTGAAGCAGATGCAGTATGATGACCCCTTATTGTTCTAATACAAAGAAGGAATTCAACAATATCGAATCACGGTATTTGAACTAGAAGATGATGGAACCTTGAGGTGTCGAGGTAGATTATGTGTGCCTGATATAGATGGGTTACAAAAATAAATTACGGTTGAGGCACATTGCTCTCATTATTCAATCCATGCCGGCTCTACCAAAATGTATCATGATCTTAAAGAGATCTACTGGTGGAATGACATAAAGAGAGATATAACAGAATATGTGGCACGGTTCTCTAATTGTCAGCAAGTGAAAGTGGAACATCAAAGACCCGGTGGCCTAGCTCAAACCTTTTGTATTCCTATGTGGAAGTGGGATACTATTAATATGGACTTTGCTGTAGGCTTACCTTTTTCTTATAAAAAACATGACTCTATTTGGGTAATAGTTGGTCGATTGACGAAATCAGCCCATTTTTTTCCTGTTAAGTCTACCAGCACAGCTGAAGATTATGTCAAGCTTTATGTAAAGGAGATTGTTCTCCTGCATGGGCCCCCAATGTCCATTATTTCAGATAGAGGTTCCCCGTTTAAAGCTTAATTTTGGAAATCATTTCATAGGAGCTTGGGTACTCAGGTGAACCTTAGTATTGCGTTTCATCGTCAGATAGATGGCCAAGCAGAGCGCACCATTCAAATACTCAAAGATATGTTGAGAGCGTGTGTGCTGGATTTTAAAGGTAATTGGAATGATCATTTGCCTTTAATAGAATTTGCTTATAATAACAGTTATCACTTCAGATTTGGCATGCTCTATTTAAAGCTCTATATGGAAGATGGTGTAGATCGCCTATTGGTTGGTTCGAAGTAGGCGAGACGCAGATATTGGGTCCAGATCTAGTCCATCAAGCTGTCGAAAAGGTTAAACTCATACGAGAACGGTTGAAGAATTCCTAGAGTAGGCAAAAATTGTTTACAGATGTACAACGTTGAGATTTAGAATTTCAAATTGGTGATTTTGTGTTCCTAAAGGTGTCGCCTATGAAAGGCACTATGCGATTTGGTAAAAAGGGTAAGTTGAGTCCCAGGTATATTGGGCCCTATAGAGTTATTCCCAAAATTGGCCAGGTAGCCTATGAGCTAGAATTAGCTCCTAAATTAGTTGTAGTGCATCCTGTCTTTCATGTGTCTATGCCATGTAAATGCTTAGGAGAGTCGTCTCGCATTATCCCTATAGACGGTATTAACTTACTAGAGACTTATCATTCGAAGAAGTCCCCGTGGCCATATTGGATCGGAAGGTTAGAAAGTTAAGATCTAGAGACATAGCTTCAGTAAAGGTGTTGTAGAGGAACCAGAACGTAGAAGAAGCCATTTGAGAAGCAGAAGCGGATATGAAAACTAAATACCCTTATTTATTTCAAAAACTATCAGAAGGTTCTTGAACTACTTGTCCCTTTATATGATCATTAGTTTTTACTATATTTTGTTATGTTGATATCTAATTCTTACCTGATATGCTTAGGTACATGATTTGTGCCTATCAGCCTTGAGATTTACATGGAAAATAATATGCACATGCAGAGTATAAGGTAAGTTACATGGTTGGTTATGACTTTTAATTATGTGTAAGGCCAAGAGGAGCCTCGTGCACTATTTCTTAGGTTTAAGGCCAAGCAGAGCCTTGCGTGTTATTTGTTGAGTATTATATGTGTTGTGACGCTCTATAAAGCGTATTTGGATGTATTCTGACTAGCTGACAGGTACCCAATAGTCCTATTTGCAAAGGAAACTCTGGCGAAATTTTTGGAAATTTAGAGAGTTAGTCAAATTTTAAGGGCTTATCATTCGACAAAGTAAGAACGAACTTTGTTAAATGATATAGTGGAGGTGTTGGATCATGGCGGAAAGGATAATAAGCTATAAGAATCATTCGAGGACGAATGATCCTAAGTGGGGGAGATTGTAACACCTCGAAAGGTTTTGAATCCAAGTTTAATATTTTAAGTGAACATGAGGTATACGTATTTTACGGAGAACTGTAATGCATACATGTACACATAACTACTGTGTATATAAGTTATACGATTACTGCTAGTAGGGAAAAAATAAATTAGAAAGTCTTGAACCTTAGAATTTTGTTTAAGTGGGTCCCACTTTAGTCCCAAAAGTATATTAATGTGACAAGAATATTTAAAGAAGGGAATTTTGGGTTTGTAAACGGTCGGTATAATGGTAGCACCTCTTGACAAAAATAAAAAAAAAATGAAAGAGAAAGCTGTTAGCGACATCTAAGTATTATTACTCTATTTCTTCTTTTTCATTCGGAATCCGAGAACTTGCTAGAAGGGAAAGGAAGGAAGGGATTCATATAATAATTTTGAAATAATCTTGGAGAAGTGACTTCAATAATCAAAAGATGGAATTGAATTTCAAGAAGTAAATTCTATCCCTTCCTTTTTAAATTTAATTACAGACAAGTATTTGGAGGTATTTAATTTGAGTTTTGTACTAGCTTCTGAAATGGGTTCATGAGAAGAAAAAGGAGGAAAAGGGGAAATTTTGATGAAAAGAGAGTTTTTAGGGATTCCTACTAATTATGTGGATTTAACGTTGAATTGTATAAATTGGAAATGAAAGAATTCATTCTGAATTCTTGTTAAGAAATTCAATTAGTTTCGGCCATAATCAAAGATTTTTGGAATAAATTGTTAAACGCACATACGAGTCATTGATGGACACATATCTTATCCTTGTAGTTAATCGATTGACTAGTGGATACGTGGAATTAGTGATTGGGAGAATAAGGGCTACCTTTTTGCTGGTTAAATTGTTTGAGGCTCAGGAAGCTATTGTAGCTAGTTAAGTGCTAAGGTATGTAAAGCTAAACCTTCCCTCGCCATTAATACACCACCCTACATCATGTACTTCTTCCTATTAATGTTAGTATAATTCTCATAAAATATGGAAGTAGAATCTTTGTATTGCCTTACATATCATTTCTTCGCTCTACCATCAAGCTTACAAGTATCTATCTCTCCCTCTTTGTGTTAAGTTTCCATGACACTTCTATATTATCATAATTTTCTGTATTTGAAGCCTGTACACGTTAGGGGTAAATGGTAACAACATAGTTTTACTTGTATATGGTAGCTTGATGATCATTATCGTAACTCATATGTCATAGGACTTCAAGGCATTATTTGATAAACATTAATGATGGGAGGGTATATTGGTTTGACTTGGCATATCGCTCGACTTAATTCTGTGCACAGGATCGGGACCCACTACTATAGCGAGCCCAACCATTGGGCGTACCCGCCTTTGTGGCATCACTTGTATTTAAAGTCACTTGGAACGTCACATATTAGTTTCCCTAACTCGAGCCAATATATGGAATATGGCTTGTGGGCAAACCCTCTTAGTGAGCCTCTGGGCGACGCGTACCTGGATACAGACTGCGATCACAGTTACACATATGGGATCATAACAATGAGTATGTGAGCAACATATGTTTATACTTGCCTCAGATTGCCTTCGGAATGCCATCTTTTGATCATTTGTACGACTTATAGGATAAGTGCATCACCTAGGAAAAGTATAGGTCCTATATTATTATGAACTTTTTTCTAAATATTATATGTGTTGCTAGTAAGGTTGGTGCATAAGTTATCAGTTCATATCGTACGTGTTTTTGTTGGCTCATACGTTTTTCACTTTACCATTTGACTCATATGAGCTTCTGTATTTGTCCAGTGTTATTCTGTCTGCTTTTATACCTATACATGTTGTTTATGTACTGACGTCTCGGGCCCACCTTATTTTATTAATGCAGACTCAGATCCTTAGGATAGCAAATGTCCATGTTAGACTCTTTTGCCATTTTCAGATGGTATTTTGGTGAGCTCCAACTCTCCCTGGAGCCAGTCTATGCCTATTATTTTTTATTATATTTATAGGTCTCTGGTTGGGCATGACAGACTTAATGCCAACTAGTCACTTGTAGTATAGTGTGTTAAACTGACTAGAGGCTTCATGAACATCCTGTAGTATTATATAGTTTTGTTAATGTAACTCCCTTGTGTATATATGCAACTCTTATTGAATATCCTGCTGTTATTATCTCATAATATGTTATAAAGTGCTCTTAGAGAAAGTGTATACGGTTCTTGTCCGTCATTATCGTTTTGAGGCGTGACACAAAGCTAGCCTCTCACACCTATGAGCTGGGGCATCTGTGCCCCTCCTTATCACATGCCCAAACTATCTCAGGCTTTTTTCTCGTATCTTGTCCTCCACCGAAGCCACTCCCATCTTCTCCCAGATAATCTCATTCCTAACTCTATCCCCTCTAGTAAGTCCACACATCTAATACAATATTCGCATTCCCGCCACCTTCAATTTTTGAATATGGGAGTTCTTGACTGGCCAATATTCTGCTCCATACAGCATGGATGGACGGACTGCCACTCTATAGAATTTTTCTTTAAGCTTAAGGGGCACCTTCCTATCACACAACACTCCTGAGGAGAGCCTCCACTTTATCCTACCTGCTCCAATACAATTAGAGACATCCTCATCAATCTCGTTACTCCTCTGAATCATAGACTCAAGATACTTAAAATTATCCCTCTTACAAACATTCTGGGAATCCAACCTCATCACTACTTCGTCCTCCTGCCTCAAGTCACTAAACTTGCATTCCATTTACTCCTTGATGATTTAAATTAACTTGACATCTTATATTAGGGCCACTTAAATTTTTCATAATTTCGACATGCTTGTCAGTTGCTTTAACCGTGATTTTACTACATTGCCTTTAATTAATTATTATAAGTTATTTATGTATTAATAAATTAATAATATTTAATTAAAAATAGACATTTATGACATGTCTGCGCTACTTCAACCTTCATTTTACTAAATATCACTCCCAATTAATTATTATAAGTCATCTAAGTATAAAAAGGTTAATAATATTTAACATAAAAGGTAAAATAGACATAAAATGATAAATTAAATCTTAATGTTTTAAATTAACTTGACGTCTTATATACCCACTAAAATTCTTTTTTACAAATACTTTTTATATTAATTTTTTTATATCACTTTTAATTAGTTGTTGTAAATCATTTAAGACATGTTTGCTTCGTTGCTTCAATTATAATTTTACTATATTACCCCGAATTAATTGTTATGGTCATCTAAGCATTGTGTCACTTAAATGGGCATTTGTGATTTATTTATCTCACTTTTAAAGGATGATAAACAGACAACAGATCGACATGTTTGCTTGTGTTGCGTGCTTAGATATTTTATTTTATATCGTTTATTTAACTTTTCTTTTTAATCTATTAGATATTTGAGAATTACGTAAAAATATTATAAATCATAATAATTAACAACTTAAAATAATTAAAAAGACGTATGAAATTTAATTAACTCTCTAAATTTTATTACTTCCACATAAATTGAGACAAAAGAACAAGTATTATAAATCACAATAATTAATAAGTTAAAATATTTTTAAAATATATAAGAAATTTAGTTCACTCTCAATATTGTATGAATACCACTTAAATTGAGACAAAGGATATAACATATATTATTTAAAAATTATGTAGAAAATTATTATATTTTTTTAAAAATTAAACTACATAATTTAAATAATTTTTTACATGTAATTTGAAAATATTTTAATAACGAAAGTTAAAACTCTAACACTTTAAACATGGTAGACATTAATGTATCATAAAAATCATAAAAATTATATACTGTAGTTCATAAGTATCGATCCTAGTTAATATCAACCTAAGAAAGTTGTGTATTAATATTGTAGCCTTGCACCCTTATGTTTTGCTGGTTTGATAATATGTGAATCATTACTTATATTTGAGCATATTTTATTTGTTAAATTTTAAATCTAAAATTTTTCATATTTGAATAATATTTTAAATATAATTTGGAAATATTGTAATAACGGCAATCAAGAATTAAACACTTTAGATGTGGTGGACATCGACAAGTTATAAAAATCAAATTATTCATTAACGTCAACTCTAGTTAACAACAACCCAAGAGAGTCAGACGTTAATATTGTAGTCTTGCGCCCATATGTTACATTGATTTGATAATTTGAGAATCATTACTTATATTTGTTATTATTATGGCTTCTAATTAAATAATTTTATAAATTATTATGTTTAAATAAATTTAAAACACATATTTAAATAAATATTTAAACATAATTTGAAAATAATACAATGACGACAGTAGAAATAAAACTAAAAATATTTTAGACATGGTAGAAATCACCACTCTATATAAATCATAAAAATTATTGATCCATAAGTGTCAATCCAATTTTATAACAACTCAAGAGAGTCACGTATTAATGTTGAAGTTTTATAGCTTCCTAGTGTTGTAAACGTTCACTTGGTTAAATAAAATCGTTTATTTACCAAAAAAAAAAATGTTGAATTTTTACATATTTATTAGTTATCATCTTTTAAAAGTACAATAAAAATTTAAATAATTAATGATGATCCTAGTTAACATCGACCTAAGAGAATACTCACGCACTAGTATTGTAGTCTTGCTCCTCTATATTAAGCCGATTTGATAACTTGTGAATCATTAGTTAATTTTATAATTAATGAAACTTCTAATTAAGTAATTCTATTATTTATTATATTTAAATAAATTTACAAACTACATATTTAAATATTTTTTAAATATATAATTTTAAAATATATCAATAAAGATAGTCAAAACTCAAAATATTTTATAATTGTCGACAATAATTAATTACACTAAACACTTACATCTTTTATGTTATGAAAATCTTACAGTTACATCCCCAAAAATGTTGATCCTATTTTTTCTAAAAACATTTAAACCTTGCATATAATGAAGATCCTACGTAATTGAAACTTTATTTAACTAGTTATATAAATAATTTGCAAGGGAAAAATAAATAAAAACTACAATAAAAAAGAGATTATATATAATAAAATATTATAGTTAATAAAATTACAAAAAAATTACGTACTTAAAGCCATAGAAAGTTATAATTTATAGTGGGTATATCTTTCAAATATTTTGCGTCGTATCCTATTTTTAAAATATTTATTTATTTTTAATCAAATGTATGAATAATTTTTTATACCATTGTTTTAAATATTCGTTAGAATAAATTTGCAAAAATATTTTATTTATATTTATTGTTATAATTTATTGTTTAAAAATTATATTATATATTTAATTATAGAGACACTTCATAGGAGGTGTAAGTGTAAAATTATCAAAGTACATATGTAAGCATTTCATTTTAAAATTTTGAAATAATATTCATATTATAAAGTGTTCAATACTAATCATTTATATATTGAGAATTTGAAATTAAATATCATGAATTATATATATATATATATATATGATCATATTTTATTAAAAATCACATTTTAATGAATGGTCATTTATTTATTACTATTTTCTAATGTGGGAGTTGACTTTTAAGTTGAGGGAATAACAAAAACTTTAACTTTTTTTTGACTAAAAAAAAGAAAAAAAAGTTAGTTTGTTTTGAAAGAAAAATGTCATTGCAGTCTTTTTTCTAATTATGGCCAAATTTGGGCCAAATTTTTATGGCCATTTAGTACTATCCATAAAAGATATCTTTTTTCTTGTGTTGTACTTCCTTCATTCCAAATTACTCGTCCCAAATTAAGATGACACAACTATTAAGAGAATAATGATTAATAATGTAACTTTACCCTTTTGCCCCTATTAATTGTGTCATGCTGTTAGTTTCAATATTGATGGAGTTATTATATGGCTGATACCAAAGCACTTTTTGCATGGATAATTAGGATTATAGGATTACCAAAGTCTTTGCAACATTTTTCAAGATTTGATAATCCAATGCTAGTAAACAGGATTAATCAATTACTAAGGTTATAATGGCGAAAAAAATTGTCTTGTCTTGATTAATGAAAAAAGACAAGTAAAATGAGAAATCAAAATAGAAAATTTGGGACAGATAATTTGGGACGGAGGGAGTAATAGACAAAAGAGTGGAAAAAGATAAATATTACTCCCTCCGTTTTATTTTAGCTGACCTTATTTCTAAAATATTTGTTTCAGTTTAGTTGTCCCATTGATGAAATCAAGAGGATTTTAATATGTTCTTTCAATAATACCCCTATTATTAAATGACTAAACAAGTTATATATATTCAAATGTATATTTTCAAAGCATAATTAATAAGACTAATTTGGTAAAATAGATTCCTAATAAATATTTTTCTTAATGTGTGTACCAAGTCTAGAAGTCAACTAATTCAAAACGGAGAGAGTATATTATATTATATTATATTTTGAGGTCAATTTAGTGAAAGAGAGAGTTGAACAAAGAAAAATATTATAATTATATTCACTATACAAAATAGAGTTTTATATGAACAGAAGAAGAAATAATTAACGATGTGGGGTGGGCAATGCTAATAACTTTTACATGCAAGTGGCAAATTCAACTACGTTGTAACCATATCGTGTACATAGTTTATACTAGTAGGCTACGCCGTGCTACGTACAGGTTTAATATTGATACTTAAAAATTCTACGATATGTTTAATTTTATTATTTAATTAAAACCTTTATTTGTTTAGTTGATAAATTTTTAGTTAGACATATAGTATTATATTTAGATTAATGAAATTTGTATAAGAATATTTTAAATTTTTAATATGACACTCATAAAATTTCTAGAGTCAATCAAATATTTCATATTTTAAAAATCTTTTAAGTTGTTAATTATTGTGATTAATATATTTTTTTTTACGTATTTTTTGAAACATGTAACAAATTAATTATTTTTTTTTAGATATTTTAAGTAGTTAACTATTCTAATTTATAATATTTTTTATGTATTTTATAAATAATGTATTATTTGAAATATATAACAGATTAATTTTTTTTTAGATATTTTAAATTGTTAATTATTGTAATTTATAATACTTTTTGATATTGTAATTTACTATTTTAAGCTGTTAACTAATTTATAAAACTCTCTTTGAGTCTTTGTTTAAACTTTTGTAACATTAATAGTTAATTCTATTTTTAAAATAATTTAATTTTTTAATTATTGTAATTTATAATAATATTTCTTTTGTTTCAATTTAAGCGTTACAGATATAATTTTGAGAGTCAACCAAATATCACGATTGAAATAGTGAAGTAGACATGTCTTAAATGACTTATAATAACTAATTAAAAGTGATATATCAAAACTGCTATAAAAAATATTTATGAAAAATATTTAAGTGGCCCTTATACAAGATGTTAAATTAATTCAAAGCATCAAGAGGTTATTTATTATTTTATGTCTATTTTACCTTTTTATAAATATATATTTTTTAATAGTTAAATGACTTATAATAATTAATTAGGTGTGATATAATAAAATTACAGTTGAAGCAGTTGAAGTAGATATGTAATAAATATGTATTTTATTTTTTATTAAATATTATTATTTTTTTAATACGTAAATATTATATAATAATTAATTAAGTATAATATAATAAAATTACAAAGCAAATAGATGACAAATAGAGATGTGGACGGAGGTGAGTCTGATTGATTGAGCCGATCCACTCCCTCTTATTATTTAGGAGAATAACGATTATTAAATTTCTGAATTGATGACGCCTTTGGTATGCATGTCTTGTGCACATTATTGTCTAAGCAAACTATATGTGCATCATTCTTAATAGTCTTGACAATTACTCATGCTATAATTAAAGGGCAAAATCTTTCATAATTCTCTTCGTGGTCTAAAATATTTATGCGGCATAATAGATGTTAATTGTTACTAATGCTTTACTATACTACTCCTTTCGTCCATTTTAGAAACAAATCATGCATGCAATATAGATATATTACATTATGTACTAAAAGTGAATTATACATCTATAATCTATAATCTATATCTATAATATATTAAAAGTGTGAAGATCTTTCGAAAAGTAATTTAAACTTTTTATCCTTTATTAAAAATTTTCTCAATAGACAAAAGTGTCTTTTTACTATTTTTATATTTATAATATTTAAAATTTAAAATTAAGGAGCCATAAAATATATGGTAAGAAAATAATATGTTTTTAAAATAGGAAGTCGTAGCAATTTTGGAAGAAAAAGTATGGTAAATTTTATTTTTATGTTTATGTAGTTTTTTTTGTCTCCATAATAAACATTCAATTGCTCCTTTTATACTTTAGGGACTTTTTAATAAGGGAAAAAAATCTCAATTCACGTGAACACACTGACAAATGACTTCTCATTAGTGGTAGCTATATATACAACACCTTTGTTAAGAAAAATTGTTGAATAATAGTTTCTTTTAAGCATTGTGTTCTTTATTGATTATTTTAAGCATTGTTTCTCATTTTATGTTATTTTCAATTTCTTTCTTTTGAAGCTTACACCTTTTTACTATATTTCACATGTTTTTTCCCCTCTTGTGGTCATGTTTTATATATCTCTATCCAAATCATTTATTTTTTTAATAATTTGATTTTGGGTAATCATTTATTTTAATATAATGTGGTTTTAATTTTATGTTGCAGTGAATTCATATCAAGAGTTGGTTGTAACAATTAATAATTATTAAAATGCGGTTATTGAGGTTATGATCTTAGATAAAATTCGAGAATCAATTTGATAAGTTCTACTTCAGATTTTTGTTGCCGTTTGCTTAGTATTTTCTTGACTACTTCTAAATATATGGAAAAAACTGTCATAAAATAAATATATGAAAAAATAATTAGATGTTTTATTTTTCAATTGTTGACGGTAAAAGCTAGATGTATATTTTTAAAATTATGAAAATAAAGTTGGGTAGGTATTCTTTCATGCACACATGGTTACACGGGATTAATGTCTCCTACAATTTTGCTTTTGATAAAGACAAAGCTGAGCAATGTTCTCCATGACGATATTTTTTTTAGATTGATCACAGTAAAATATGAATATATATTTTTTGGTCATATTGTCTTTTATATATGCTATCATTTTTTTGGTCAAGACATAGGTTCATGCATTTTTACAAGAAAATTATGAATCTAAAGCAAATTTTAAATAAAATAAATCCATTAGAATGATTGAAATACAATACTATGAAGAGATGTTAGATAAAATATAATAATATAATATATTAATAAAATACATTGATAATATATTTTTTTATTCAAACACTTAATTACAATTTATTTCAATTAAGCACTAAATATATTATAAAGTGTTCGTAGCTTATAGTCACTTATGACTCAAGTTGTCATCTCCTTTGATTACATGCATAAACCTCTAAATAAGGTGATAAGTTTTATGTGGTTAACTTATTTGAATAAGTTGAAAAAGAATTTCAAAATTTAAAGTATCTAATAGGAACACTCTATAACAAATAGGATTATTTCATTCGTGTAGGATTATATTGTTTTTATGTTCTTCTTATTCATATAACAAAATTTTCATAAAAACATAAACATTATCTTTTCGAAAAAAAAAAGTAAGAAATATATAAGCTAATGATGATCTTTATGAAGTAAATTAGCATAATAAGAAAATTAGTTTTATTAATAATAATCAAAACTATAATATTTATTTTAACAAGTGAAAATAATAAGTACTACTAATTTTATAAACATATTTCAATGCAGAAAATACAAACAATAAATGAAAGAGATAAGCCTCTAGTACCACCCCGAACTATGGCCAAAGTTTTTACGACACGCTCCAACTTCACAGGGGTCCTATTATCCGCTGAACTCAAATTTAGCGTATTTTTATCATTTTTTGTGCTAATGTGACACCTTTATTACATAAAATGGAGCCCCTATCAAAGGTGTCACACCATCTAAAATGATTGACAAAAGGTATCACGTTAGCTAAAAAGATTGACAAAAATACGCTAAAATTTAGTTTAAGGGGTAATAGGACCCCCGTGAAGTTGACGTGTGTTGTAGCAAATTTGGTCATAGTTCGGGGATACTAGATGTTTTTCTCGAATAAAAATAAGGTCAAATTTTAAAGATTATATTTATTTATATAAATTATAAAATATGTAATACTCTATTAATGACAATCACAACTTATTTACTGATATAGACAAAAGATAATATCGTTTCTTATCGCTTGATCCTCATGCTAAAAATAAATGTTTTAGTTTATCTACTCAATTTGTGAAATCAAGAGAATTGTATTATGTTTTTTTTCTACCCTTTAGTGTTAATTAACTATATAAAGCAACAGTATAGATAAATTTAAAGTTTCAAATTATCATTAATAAGGTTAATTTAGCAAAATATATCTCTAAGTAAAATTTTCTTAAGGATTGTGTTATATCAACAAAAAGTTAAGTAATACGAAATAAATTTAGTAAGAGAGTGATAAAACACGAAAATATACGTACATGCATGTACATACATATGTATATATAAACACTTAGGGGTGGGTTGTTTGGAAATAAGTTATTCCAGGATTAGTTATTACAAAATAAGTTGTACTAATATGTATGTGTGATAACTTATCTCATCACTGTGGTATAAATGGTGCGACAAATAATTTTGAGACTACCTAATACATCTAATTAACGCAGGATAAATAATCATGAACTTTATCTCTGAATTATTATAATTATACCTTACACCAAACGACTCTTTAATACATATAATACTAAAATAACAATCTTAAAAATAATATTGAATTTTGTGATAAATTTATAAAACGTATTAATTTGCGTATAAAGTTAATAAACTTAACTAAAATGCTATAAATATCCATGTTAAAAAAAAATATTCATTACATATAATATAAAAAGATATTACATAAATGTAGAACTAAAATTATAAGGATTAAATGGACATTGCATGGGATAAAAAGGGGAGTATGATTATTTTTAATGTTGAGGGGAGAGTTTGATTTTTTAATCAAAGTTGGGGGTGAAAATGATTTTCACCCATTTACATTAATTGACAATATGCACACTTGCAAAGCACGCACATAAGTCTATATATTAAAAAATGAAGACTATTACAAAAGCGATTTGACCTTTTTATCCTTCATTAAAAGAGTTTGTAATTAATAAAATCGTCTTTTTTCTATTTTTTTTTTCATATTTAAAACTTTTAAATTAACTAAATTTTATGTAATAAATCCTTCCTTCCTTCCTTAAATTTTGTAATATAGTTAAATTTGTAAGAAAAATTAACTATGGAAAAAAATAAAAACTTTAGCCACTTTCTGATTCTTTTAAATATAGGAGTTTCCTCTATATTAGGAAAATGTCATTTCAAATTGTTAGACTATAGTTAATATTTACGAGTATTCCAATTTAATTTGCAAGAAATATTTACCTTATCAATATTTTATAATAATATGGTAAATAAAAGTGAACTATAAATTTTATTATTATTAAGTCTTTTCTTTTTTAGTTATGTAAGAAGTTCTAATATTTTATATTTCTAAATCACTTAAAATATTACCTTATAGAAACTATATCTATTTGAGTAATGTTGGTGGAAGAGATATTCTTATAACTACTTTTTTCATAATTCTTATAACTACTTTTTTCATAAGCTTTGAAGGAAGTGTATAATAATCACAAAAGATTACATTTAATCGTTCTAATATCTTGATTATCATATTATTTTGTAATAATTTCTATTCTATTCAAGTTTATATTGTAGATGGTTGTTCGATCGAACTTTGAAGAATTTTTTATATTAAGGTTAGATTTAATGGTATTGTTCTAATATCTTGATTATTTTCTGTAATGTTATTATCTGTTATTTTTCTGCTTAACACAGGTGGATGAACGTTTGATCGGACTTTGAGAGATTCTTTTGTAAAGGTTAGGGTTTAATCATATCTTGTAGTTTACAAGTGGTGGATGAATATTCGGTCAAACTTTGATGAATTTTTGTATAAATATTAGGTTTTATCATATTGTTTTATTGTAGCTTCTGATCTATTACTATATATTTTTTTTTAATCATTTGTTGTGTGATAGTACACGTTGTAGGAAACGATTAAGATACCAATACTTCACGCATGCCTAGATGCATAAAGTTGTCTATCTTCGATTTTTAAAGTCAATTGTTATTTTTAATAAATATTTTTTTTTATGTATTTCATATCGATTGATGGCTTAACATGAAATACACGTGCAACGCACGTACACTTGACTAGTACAATATAAATGTCACGATTCAATTGAACGTGAGTGGCACCCACCCCATTCTCCTGCGGGAGAACCAATAACCCCGAAAGCATTTACCGACACTTAGAGAAAATAAAAGAAACTATCCCTTAATAGTTTAAAAATCCATCAATCGTACAACTTAATAAATGCAGAAATAAGTACTAAAAGAAAAACACCCTAGAGTACGAAAGCTGTTGTAGATGTACCAAAACATACTAAGAATATCAAGAAGGGGATGCAACCCCAAAACTAAAAGAAAGTACATAATGTCCAAAATAAAGGACCATGACATAAGGGAAAGATTAACCAATAGCCAACTAAGCTGCTCTCCCTTGAAATCTGAATCACTCGCTAGAATCATAGTTGAGGTCTTTGCACTCAACAAATGTAAGAGTAGGTGTAGTACAACACATAAGAACAACAATGTACTAGTAGGGTCATTTGGCCAACCCAAAATGAGAATATGAGCATATAATCAAAACATAGTACAACAAGTTAATCCACGCTCATTTTAACCTACACCTAACATAACAATTCAAGTCATTTACCACCAAGTCAAGTAAGTAAAGCCAAGTCAAAATAAGTCATGACAAGTAAGAAATTATCAAATATATAAATGTATTTCCCCGTTCACTCATGGAACTGTCAAACTCACCTGAACCTCGTACATACACACTATGAGTATCATAACCACCCTCTAGCCATGATCTACGAGTGACGAATTCTGTCCATGTACTAAAACCTCAGACACAAGTGTCTGCCAACCTTGTTCCACCAAGAAGCGGAGAGAATGTTTCAAATACAAGAACATTCCTCATTTAACCGCAAGGTTGGTCAAAATCATACAACCAGAATAAAATCATTGCATTGATCACACAAACAACATGCACTAATAAGACATAATAAGAAGTAGTTAACATGCACATATAGTACAAATTGAATTACACTAAAATATCATCACCTACCTCGAACCAAGCTTGCACAACTCCACTAAGCCGGAACTTTGCTCTTTTATGCAATTTTTGCTTGATGTCGGTCTAGAAAATGCATATAAATACGTAATTAATAAAATGACCTACCACGTTGGGGAGTATAACTCACACCCAATTCCTAAGGCCAAGTTCATGATTATTCTCTAGGACTTTTCTACCTTAATTCACCTAAAACTATCAATTTCATGAATGATTTAGTGAATTAATGACATGTAAGGGTAAACTAACAATAATTAAGAAAAACCCATTGATTTTATACTCAATTTATCCTCTTGCACCAGAATACCAATAAAAATTTATCCTCTAATCATTTTTGAACTATACAAACTAGTATTTAAGGATAGATTATTGATTTACCAGTTAACGGGTATAATTTCTTACCTTAATGATGAAATATGATTAAAAATTGATGGTTTTTGTCCCAAATCGCCACCACAGAAGCCCCAAATGTTTCTTGAAAAAATAAATAATTTTTGGGGGGTTTTTAGAAATGAAACAACGATTTGTCTCGCTATAGCGACCCTTTAACCGTGTTGATGGTCGCCATAGCAAAAATTTTCTCCCTTTTGAGCATAAGGAAATGCACATCGCTGTAGCGACATCGACAGGACAGAAAGTTTTGTTTCCTCCAAAAATCTCTTTTTTCACAACACACCTTATATTCAAGATATCCCAACAATACCCTTTATGTTAAGACCAATTCCGAGAATTTTACTTACCCATATTGAATTTCGTAGAATCCTACGCATTTCTTATATTCTTAGCTACCTAAGAATCGAATTAAACACTACCATACTATCAAATTATTCTCAGATTTTTTAGACCATCCTCGTTTTGATTTCATTTGAAACTAGCCTAGCTTGAAATTTATTACTTTGAATCTGGAAAGAAGTTTTAACATGAAATTTTAAATGAAAGATTTTTACGTAATGATAGAAAAGGTAATTACAATAGATATATTATAAGTGTCTTAAAATGTATTATTCTTGTTTTGGTAAAAATCTACACTATATATTAAAAGTAAATTATAGATATATTAAAATTATATAGTTATAAATGGTAAAAGTTTTCTAAATTTGATATATTTTGATAAGTTTCTCTCTAACCTATCCCTTATACACTTGGCACAAACTATTGATTAGGAATTTATTTTATTAAGTATATTTTGTAAACCTAAATTTTACTAATGTTATTTTATGCATGTAGTTACTTGGGCAATTTAACTAAAAGTGACAAAAAAGTTTTGAAATGAGGTGTAGGTGACTCAAATTTTAAAAATTGACTGTAGGTGACAATTATTTTATAAGTAATTAAGAAAGTTAGAAAATTATTTCATGAAAAGTGTATGCAGTTCGCAAACGCAAGAACCATATTTATTCTAGAAGCGGAAAAACCAAATATCAACGAACGTCAGTTTAGGAAATAAATTATTTTCTCATCAAATAGCAGATTACAAGTTCATTATCGATGTTCATGGTGATGTTTCCATGATCAATCTTTAAACAAGATCTTGTACGTGTATAATTTTTGACTTGGATAAAATATCCTGTCCACATACGGGGCACAATATGGAACTAAATTTTATAAGTGGTCATCTCCATATTATTTGATGGAAAGATATATAATTTCAAATAGAGAGAACGTTAATCCGGTGCCTCCCAAAGAATCTTGGGCTGTTCCTGTAGAGCTTTTGGGGAGATTAATACCTCCTCCATATATTGATCTAAGCACTATCAAATTGGAAAGAAGGCGATATAAGAGGAGGAATGTAGTTGGAGAATCATTTCCATCTAGAGAAAACAAGTACTCCGTATGTAAGAACGTTGGCCATAAAAGAACTACATGCCTGAATTGTAATCCACCATGATCGTTGTAATAGCAACACTTGTGTTGTTTTTTGTTATGGATTTTGATATTTTTAGCTCATTGTTGTAAATGTAAATGTTATTATTTATTATATAAAATATCTTTTTATTAACTTGTGCATCAATAAAAAGAGGTAAAAGAGGAACTAAATACAATAGGTCAAAAAATTATTTTCAGCAGATTACCTATCTGGTGCAACAGATGGATATTTGTTAGAAGAACACAATATAGTTCATCAAACTGGAATGTGTTCCTCCAACAGATGACTAATCTGTTGCAACAGATGGGTAATCTGTTGGAACAATACAATTCAAATCCATCCACAAACCCAACAGATGACCAATCTTTTGAAAGAACTAAAAACTCTTGCTATTGCTACTTGATTCAAAATTGTTCCTTACCTCCAACCATCGATATGTTTGTTGAGAAGAATAAATAGATAGAACGAAAATTAAATAAGAATTTAAAAGTCAAAGCGACCAAACATAAATTTTTCATTAAATAAAAATAAAATACATTAGGTAGGTAGATCTGATATAGAAAAATAAAAATACACACACTAAAATAAAAAATATAACATAATTATTATTATTATTCTCAGCTGTCCAATCATCAACTAGCAGCAACAAGGCCCTTCCCATCCTGCGAATCTCTCGGAGTATCCTTGCTCTCACGGAGGCCAACTCCTACTGGAGTTCATTAACCTACATCTGAAGTTTCCATATGATGTCGTGCAGAATAGCAATGTCCTAAACAGGATCAACCATATCTAGAACATGCATGAATTGACAAAAATAGTAAATAGAAAAGTAAAGAAAGGAGTCCGAATGTAATACAACGTCTACTACGAACTGGTAGATTTACCCAAAAAGAAAAAAACTCACCTCAATGAGAAAAAAATATGCTCTTTAAAGAGAAGTGGTTAAAGATGTAATACGAAAGACAAAATGCAAGAAATAAATAAAGTGGAGTAGAATGAACGAGTATAGAGGGACCTATTTATAGAGGATTGAGTCTATATATGGTAGGCAAAAAGTCCGAATTGTTCAGCTCCATTAAATCTAACTGGTGACGTTTCGATTATTGTGAAAAATCATAATTAAATCTAATTGATGACTTTTTGATTATTGTGAAAATTCTTTTCAATAATATAACTATTTTTATTGAAGTGTTGCAACTATTTCAACCATCTATTGTAACATATGGTCCATCTGTTGTAACAAATTAACCATATATTGTAACATATGGTCCATCTATCGTAATAGATTAACCATTTATTGCAACATATAGTCCATCCATTGCAACAAACGCTCAATTCCTACCTCCAACCATCGACATGTTGAGAATAAGGAATAGACTGAATGAAAATTAAATAAGAATTAAAAACCTAAAGTCAACCAAACATAGATTTTTGAATCCATTACATACAAAAATACAATTAAAAACAAAACATATAGTAGGTTCCTCCCTTAGGTAGATCCGATATAAAAAAACAAAATATATATGCTAAAAGAAAAAATATAACCTAATTATTATTATTATTATTATTATTATTATTATTATTATTATTATTATTGTCAACCGACCAATTGTCATCCAGCAGCAGCAAGGCCCTCCCCAGCCTTGCTCTCATGGCACCTAACTCCCACCGAAGTTCATGAATTTACCTTTCAAGTTCTCGCAAGGAGTCACGTAGAATCACCTTGTCCCCTTCTGGAGCAGCTATATCTATAAGTGGAGTAGACTAAACGAGTAAGGAGGAACCTATTTAGAGAGGATTGAATTTGAATGGGTTAGTCAAAACGCCACAACTGTTTACCTCTTTTTTAATAATTACATCCCTTAATTAAATAAAACTGGTGACTTTTTTATTATGTAAATTAAAAAAAAATAGATCTAAATGCAATATTTTATCTTTATTTTATTTTGAAAAGAAAATTGCTTTAAAATAAATACAATAGATGGGTTATCTGTTGCAAAATATATTCTATCTGTTTTATAATTCACATCATGTTGGCAATTTATTGCGACAGATGTATATATCTGTTTGATTATTTCAAACAGATAAGTCATCTATTGCAATAGATTGATCATCTGTTTTAACAGATTGATCATCAGTTGTAACAAATGTCTAGAATTATTTGATAATTTTAACAGATGTGTCAACTGTTGCAACACGTTAGTTATCTGTTTATTCAAATTAAGCTATAGATGGGGTAGGAAGAATAAGGTGCGTGCAGATGGATGTATCCAAATTCATGTGTGAGAGTTATGTATTATTGATAAGGTCATCATGACAACACACATAAAGTACAATGATTTTGTGAATGTAGTTTTAATCAATTAGGCATTGATCATTCAAACAAGATCCTATATTGTACAGTTAAGTTTGATAGATTCGAATTGATAAGGCCGAGGGACCATAAAGATGGTGCCGATACCCTATTACGATTTAATGACGGTTGTTGTTCATGTTTATGCATGTCAAGTTTTGAGAAGAGATCAATATTTAGTAGCATTGCAGAGATCCAATAGCGATTGGACTGTCTTTAAGGGTGTAACAAACTTTGAGAAGGCCTTTGAAGCCTCTCACTGCAACAAACAAGAACAGAAAACTAATAGAAATTTCCTTGGCTCAAATTTATATGGATGGGTTGTTTGAGAAGATGATTATATGCCAGAAGGAGCCATAGGATGAGGGAAAAGAGAGTTAATGAAAGACTATATCATCTGAGACCTTATTGAAAAAGAAATATAGGGTAGTAAACAAGGAACTTGTAGCGAATATGTCCTATGAAATTGACATAAAACATGAGAAATCTGAATCAAGTGAAAATATGAAAGTTTATCCAAAAATAAAAATCCTTCATTTGTTTCTTTCAAATAAAAATAGTAAAGTGGACTGCAGCTGGCCACTTTGCTAGGGAACTGTGACTAGTTAGTGTGGTCAGAATGATCACCTTCGAAGAAAATAACATAACACTAAGAAAGCAGCTTTGCGGGCACCGAGGGTTAAAATAATGTATATTAAAGAATGAAACTTGCGCCAATAACTTCTGAAGGTTAAAATTTAGGAATCAAGCCAAAGCGATAATTTCTTAATTTTAACTTGCACTCTATGCCTTCTATTTGTGGTTCTGATCAGGCCAATAGCAGTGGAAACAAAAATGTATGAAGTTGGGCAGAAATCTCAATCCTTTTTGTTTTTACTGCAACTAACGTGACCATAACCACAAACTGAAGGACTAGGATGCAAATGTAACTTCTAAAATTGCTACCTTGGCTTGATTTCTTATTTCAACTTCAAAAGTTCTTGGTGCAAGTTTCATTCTTTACTGTACATTTTTTCAACCCTCGGTGCTCGCAAAACTGCTTCTTTGGTGTTCTATTATTTTCTCTGGAGGTGATCTTTCCGACCATGCTAACTAGTCGCAGTTACCTAGCAAAATAGCTAGCTGCAGTCCACTTTACTATTTTTCTTTGAGAAAGATGACTGACGGATTTTCATTTTTAAATATGATTTTATATTTACACTTGATTCAAATTTCTCATATTTTAAGTCAATTTCATCATCCAGATTCGCTAAACGTTCCCTGGTACCTTGTGTTTCATCTTTAATAAGGTTTGAGATGATATAATCTTCATTAACTCCCTTTTCCCTAGTAGGTATTCTCCTACCGTACCTTTTATTGTATAATCATCACCCAGAGCAACCCAACCATATAAATTTAGGCTCAAACAATAATTATTGTGATTTCCATTCTTAGTTGCAGTAATTTAATGCTTCAGAGGCCTTTCAAAAGTCCATTGAACCCTTATAATTAGTCCAATTATTATTGAATATTTTAACAATAGCACCAAAACTTGATCCCTTCACCAAACTTGACACATAAACATTTTCAAAACCATCATTAAACCGTAATAGGATATCGACACCACATCCAAGGTCCCTCATCCTTATTAGTGCGTACCTATCAAACTTAACTGTAAAATTATAGATATCTTGTTTGAATGATCAATGCCTAATATATAAAAAAATATCACTCATAAAATCAGTGTTCTCTATGTGTCTTTTTATGATAACATGATTAGTAATACATACCTCCTACATATGAAGTAGTTCCTTCTGCAAGCGGCTTATTCCTTCGAACCTATCTTTACTCTAGCCTTTTGTGTTGGTCGGTCAAAAGTTGATCAACTTTCACTTCTTTATATCTACATACAAGAGAAAAATAATTGATGTACAATAAGAGAAGAACAAAAAAAATATTGAAATTGATGTCTGCAGAATTATATAAAAAGGGTAACACAAAATTAAATAAATACAACACATTACAACAAGCGTTTTAATAGATGATACATCTTTTGCAATAGATTACCTATTTGTTCAACAGATGAACTATCTATTGCAACAAGCGACGTATCTGTGGCAACAGATGGCCAACATGTAGCAACATATGGGTCATCTGTTAGAATAAATCAAACCAGCCTTGCTAGTGGTTTGATTTGTTCCAACAGTTGCTCCGTCTATTACAATAGATGAGTCATCTGTTGAAGAGCAATTGAATTTATTCCAACATCTGATTCATTAGTTGCAATAGTTGGGAAATCTGTTGCAATACCACCACCAACATCAACAACAACATTAACAATAAAGAAACAACACTATATGTTCCAACACCATCAACAACACCAACACCACATGTCCAACATCACCAACACTACCAATAACATCAACAACAACATCAACAAAAAATAAATAAGCAAATGACATAGAAAATGACACTGTCAACAAGGCTTTTTAAGTTCTCCCAACAGATGACTTTTTTTACATATTTTAATAAAAATAATGGTTCATTCATTCAAGACTTAAAAGTCACCTTTCCTTTAATTTTCTCAATAAATAGGATATGGATAATGGGTAAATAAATAAAAACAACAGATGTAAATAACTAATTTAAATAACATGCAAAAAAGAAGACGGAAATAAAAGTGCAATAGTGAACCATACCTGTAATGTCAAAAGCAAAGAGATCAAAACACTAATTTTAGTCGAGAAAAGATATAGATAAGTTGAGATCTGAAAGGATCCTCATGCAAAAGAGGAGAGAAAAGAGAGAAAAAAGAGAAAAAGTAGAGATGATTTGATTACCCTAAAGAGTAGAGAAAGAGAAAGAAGAGAGATGAATTATTTTATGGCTGAAGGAGAGATAATTCTAGAGATGGGTTTAAATATTCATTAATAACTTTGGGGGGCACGAGGAGGTGACATTGAAAAGACAAGATAAGATAACTCAAGGAGGATATTTTTGAGTGAAATACCCTGTACTAGTCTTAGCTCGATTCAACTCTTAGTTGCCTGTTTAAGGGGCTTAAAGCTTGAAATTTTCACTAAGTGTTAGAGAATTAGCCATTTTCAAGACCCCTAAACTTCGAGGATTTTCATTCTGTTTGTCTCAACCCTGATATATTACTTTTTGAGTTAATTCATGTTCATAGATATACTAAGTATGTTTGGGGGGAGTTTCGAATTTTTCGGACAAGGTTTGGGTTATGTTTGGATCATGAATCCAGCAAGTCACCTCGATAGCGCTGTATCGCGGTGCTATTCCCGTTGGTATATATACAACATAGCAGTAAGGGTGTTGTGCCTAATTCTTGATTTATAATTTAAATTTATGTGCCAAAATCTTTATCCTAGTGTATGAAGTGCTTATGACGTGAAAATATTCATAGGAATCACTTAGAAAAAAGTTGACCTAAGAGCCTTTGATTCGTCCAAAGTTTGGTGTTTGATCCTACAATGGTCAACTTTGAACGTGTATAAATTTTGACATATATATAATTTTTCAACTCAAGACCCACCAAATTGTATAAAATTGAATTAGCTTTCCAGCAATACCAATTTCGCCTTAATTCGATACTCGAGCAAAAAATTATGATCATTTTCGTCAGAACTAGTAAGACACCACAATAAGATCACATCGTGGTGACATAGTTGCATCATGTATTTTTGGTTTAAATGATTGAGGGGAAATTGGGTGTTTTTCACCCTCAACCCAATCGTTCATAACACGATTTGGGGAATATTTTTGGTTATTATTGGCCTTCTTCCCCAAATCCCTCCTGAGAAAACCCTTCCCTTTCCCCAAGAACAAAAATTCAATTCCTTTCTCCCCAAGAAATCAAGAATTCAAGTTTCCAAATCCAAGAACCTTCAACAAAGCATCAATATTGTTGTTTCTCTTCCAATATTAATTAAGGTATGTGGGAGTTCATCCATGGGTCCTTACCCATGGAGCCCAAGAACCCTTTTTGATTTTAAATTATGAGTTTTACATGTTTCAATTTGAATTATCTCCTTGAATCTCTTGTTTATTTCAATTACGATTCATGGTTTCATGTATTTTCAAGTAGAATGAGTCATATCATGTTTGAGTATTAAAATTTCCATACCATGTTCAATTGATTTCAGGATGAATAACCAAGTTATGAATTTAGCCATGTTATCCTATTGTCTTCCTATGTTTAAGACATTCCCATGTTCATGTTCATGATTCCCAAGTGTTTGATGAAATGTTTATGCTTTTGAGTCTTTGAACCATGATTTAATCCCAAAGTTTTAAGCTTTAATATTGTATTTTATACTCATTCAGTGCTGGTGGGTTATGAACATCCGATACCTATGTGATTTACATAAATTTTGCTTTTCAAGTATTCAGATAGTTAATCCATAATCTTATCCATATACTCAGATATCCATATTCATGATGAGCATTATCAGTTTATGTTTTATTTATTACCCCAGAATCCGTATGCACTGTTATTTTTAGAATACCAAGACTTGAGCTTATTTGTTATTAGTTAACAGTGCATGCACCCGTTAGTATTACAGTGTTATTCAGTTGGGAGTAGGATTTAACACCGAGCAAACCTAGGGATGGGGGCATCCCTGTCAATTTAAGGTTTGACCCTTAGTAGCAATCCCTGAGTTACATAACTACGTAGCCAGCATAGGTTTGAGATGTCTTCCTACTAGTTTAGGGTTGACACATATCTCATGAGAGCACTTACCAGTATAAGGTGACTCCTTCGTCCTTCGGGACATCAACCTTGTGGATCTACATCTTTAGTGTTAGTACCTGTGGCATGGTACTGACACCTTTCCAACTAGGGTTACAGGTTGGACCCCCGATTAGCTCAATTGGGGTATCTTTTTTATTTTGGGACAGAAAATTAATTTAAAATAAAAAAATATCTTAAAATAGATAAGTCATCTGTCGCAACAGATGTCAATATCTATTTAAAAATTTCTAACAGCTCAGTCATCTAACACAACAGATGGCAACGTTTATGTAACACCCCATATTTCCCTAGCATAATCTAAGTCCCAGTGCATGAGTATTCGTATAAGAAAATTTTAAAACACTAATTATTTTCAAATTTAGAGCCTGCCATTGTGTAGGAAATTAAATTAGCTTTCCAATGATAAAAAATTTGCCTAAATTCGATACCCAGGTAAGAAGTTATGGCAATTTAAAGTTTCAGTCATTAAACACCATCATTTTAACCCTTAGCGCATCGCATAGGCAACCCAAATGAAAATTGTCAATTTCTAGCATGACTCCGCAATCATGGCGCATTACGAAGCAAGCCAATTTCTCATTTGTCAATTTTCAGTGGGCCTCCACGATGTTGGCACATTGCGGAGGTGGCCAAAATGGCGTCCAAAGGCTTACTACGATAATGGCACATCGGGTCATCAGCCCAATTCCTAGTTGTCAATTTTCAGTGACACGGGGCGATAGCGCCGCATTACGCCAGGTGCCCATTTCGGAAAAATTCAATGAAAAATTAATATTTCATTCAGGGATATTACAGTCCTTTCTCCATTATTTTAGTCCCGCCAGGTGTGATATTTAAGCCCTAAAAACATTTTTAAAATCATTCTTTAATTAATTTCTCCCAAATCAAAAGGCATTCTCTCCCAATTAAGAATCCTAGCTCTCAAATTTAAGGTCAATCCTCAAGAATTCACCAAGAACTTCAGGAAATTCATCAATTAAGGTATGTTAGATGTTCATCCATGGATTCCTTTCATCCATGGAGTCCAAGTATCCGTTTTAATTACAAATCTATTATCTTTTCAAGATTTATGATATTAAATTGTGATTTAAAACTATGAATCTCCATGAATATTGATTTTATACCATACTTTAATGGAATTATCGTTGTTGTCAAATCCCCCATGATTTAATATGGTCATTCTTTGAAGTAGATCAAGATTTAGAGTTATAAATATTGAAATCATGCTATTATTTCAAGTTTTATACTATTCCCATGAATTGACTAAACTATGAAGTGGAAGTGTTTGATAAAATGCCTACAAGAGTGATTTATTTAATAAGAGCCTTAATGTTTCGGTCTTCAAGCTTTAGTGTCTTTTCAGAGATGATGGATTTTGATGTTATTCTCGGCATGGATTGGCTCCACTCATGCTATGCCTCAGTTGATTATAGAAATAGAATAGTTCTTTTTTAGTTCCCAAATGAACCATTCCTTGAATGGAGGGGTAGTACTACAGATCTTAAGGGTCAATTGATTTCATACCTTAGAGCGAGAAAAATAATATCGAAGGGGTGTATTTACCATCTTGTGCGATTCAAAGACTCTAACTTAGAAACTCTTACTCTTAAGTCAGTCCTAGTAGTAAATGAATTCTCAGATGTATTTCCTGCAGATCTTCCTGGGGTTTCTCCCAAAAGGAAAATAGACTTCGAAATAGACCTTCTCCATGATATTCAACCTATATCTATTTCGCCATACAAAATGGCTTTATCTGAACTCAAAGAACTAATAGAACAATTGAACGATCTCTTAGATAATGGATTCATCAGACCCAGCATCTCCCTATGAGGTGCACCTATTTTATTCGTGCGTAAGAAAGACGGTTCTCTTAGAATGTGCATAGATTACCATCAGTTGAACAAGGTCACAGTTAAGAATAAATATCCACTTCTTAGAATCGATGACTTGTTCAACCAACTTTAGGGTACTAGTTACTTTTACAAGATAGACCTCAGATCAGGCTATTATCAGCTTAGAGTCAGAGAATATGATATTCTGAAAATAGCTTTTCGAACTCGGTATGGTCACTTCGAATTTTTAGTCATTTCCTTTGGTCTTACAAATGACCCAACAGCCTTCATGGACTTGATAAACCGAGTATTCAAGCATTATTTGGACATGTTTATCATAGTATTCATTGATGACATTCTTGTTTACTCCCTTAGCAAAAATGACCATGCAGACCATCTCAAAATAGTGTTGCGAACTCTTAGAGCCCATTAGTTGTTTGCTAAATTCAGTAAGTATGAATTCTGGATAAGATCAGTAGCTTTCCTTGGCCATATTATTTCTGGTGATGGCATTAGAGTTGATCCTCAAAAGACTGAAGAAGTGAGAAACTTGCCTAGACCCATGTCTCTATTAGATATCAAGAGTTTCTTGGGTTTAGCTAGCTATTACCGTTGGTTTGTTGAAGGTTTTTCTTCTATTGCATCCCCATGTCCAAATTGACTCAGAAAAAAGTAAAGTTTTAGTGGTCAGATTCATGTGAGAAGAGTTTTCAGGAGTTGAAGAGAGATAATAGCGAGACCTGTTCTTACTCCACCAGATGGTTCAGATAGTTTTGTTGTATATTGTGATGCATCCAGAGTAGGTTTGGGTTGTGTCCTCATGTAGAGAGATAAGGTAATAGCCTATGCCTCCAAACAACTTAAACCCCATAAGAAAAATTACCCTACTCATGATCTTGAGTTAGCAACTGTAGTGTTTGCCTTAAAGATTTGGAGGCATTACTTACATGGGATGCATGTAGATGTGTTCACAAAACCCTTCAGTATGTGTTCTCTTAGAAAGATTTGAATCTGCTTTAGAGAAGGTGGTTAGAGTTATTGAAGGATTATGACATGAGTGTTCTATATCATCTAGGAAAGGCCAATGTAGTGGCTGATGCTCTCAGTAGAATGTCTATGGGTATTATAGCTCATGTTAAGGATGGTAAGAAGAAATTAGATTAGGAAGTTTATTAGCTAGCTCGACTAGGTGTTCATTTACTCGACTCAGCAGAAGGTAGTGTATGGGTACAGAGTAGCTCAGAGTCATCTCTAGTTTTCAAGGTGAAGGAAAAATAGGATAGAGATCCTAATCTAGTTAAGTTGAAAGAATCAGTTAGAGATCAGAAAGTAGAGGTTTTCTCCCAAGGGGGATATAGTGTTTTACGTTGTCAGGGTAGATTGTGTATGCCTGGTGTAGATAAGTTAAGGTATGCGCGTTACTCTATTCATCCAGGGGCCACTAAGATATACCACAATTGCGGGAGATCTATTAGTGGAGTGGGATGAAGAGAGACATTATAGAGTTTATTTCTAAGTGTTCTACATGACAGCAAGTTAAGATTGAGCACCATAAACCTAGTGGGGCCATGCAGGAGTTCAGTATTCCCATGTGGAAATAGGAGGAAGTGAACATGGACTTTGTGACAGGTTTGCCTTGTACTCGTTATCAAAATTACTCTATTTGGGTTATCGTAGATAGGATGACCAAATCATCTCATTTCTTGCCAGTCCATACCTCTTACTCAGCCGAGGACTATGCCGATATCTATCTTAGAGAGTTGGTTAGGTTGCATGGTGTTCCCTTATCTATCATCTCAGATAGAGGTACTCTGTTTACCCCTTAATTTTGGAAAGCATTCCAAAAGGGTCTAGGTACCCAAGTCCACCTCAGTACAACCTTCCACCCTCAGATAGACGGTCAAGAAGAAATGACCATTTAGACTCTTGAGGATATGCTAAGAGCATACGTTGTTGATTTCAAGGGTAGTTGGGCTAACAATTTGCCTTTGATTGAATTCGCATCTAATAACAGCTATCATTCCAGTATCTGTATGGCTCCGTTTGAGGCTCTCTATGGTAGGAGATGTAGATCTCCAATTAGTTGATTTAAAGTAGGCGAGGCCGCAGTAGTAGGGCCTGACTTGGTGTTTGATGCGTTAGAGAAGGTTCAGTTGATCAGAGAAAGGCTTAAGGATGCCCAGAGCCAACACAAATTGTATGCAGATGTGAGGAGAAAGGATCTTGAGTTTGAGATCGGTGATCTTGTGTTCTTGAAAATCTCTCCCATAAAAGGAGTGAAGAGATTCGGCAAGAAAGGGAAACTCAGTCCCCGATATGTCGGTCCCTTTAGAATTCTCAGTCACTTTGAAAAGGTAGCTTATGAGCTTGAGTTGCCTTCAGATTTAGCCTCAGTACGCCCAGTGTTCCATGTATCGTTCTTGAAAAAGTGTATTAGTAATCCAACTGTAGTTTTTCCCTTAGAAAGTGTAGATATTCATAACAATATTTCCTTTGAGGAAGTTCCAGTCGAAATTCTTGATCATCAAGTTCGTAGACTAAGGAACAAAGAAGTTCCACTAGTCAAAGTTCTTTGGTAGAATCAGTCCATTGAGGAAGCCACTTGGGAAGCAGAGGCAGATATACGGACTAAGTACCCTCATCTCTTCTCCGTGAATCTAAATTCAGTATAAGGTACCAAATCTTCTTAAGATTTTTCTCTATCATGCTCAATTTCAGTTGCACATCATGTTCATGTCAATGTACATTCATGAATAAGTTCAGTCATGTATTCCATGCATCAGACATGCATATTCAGTGTGTACGCTTAGTCCATCAGTTCTCTCAGCTTAACCAGTTTTATTCGGGGACGAATGATCCCAAGGGAGATATATTGTAACACCCCGTATTTCCCTAGCATAATCTAAGTCCTAGTCCATGAGTATTCATATATGACAATTTTAAAACACTCATTATTTTCTAGTTTAGAGCTTGCCATTGCGTAGGAAATTGAATTAGCTTTCCAACGATATAAAATTCGCCTAAATCCAATAACCGGGTAAGAAGTTATGGAAATTTAAAGTTTCAGTCATTAAACACCATCATTTTAACCCTTAGCGCATCGCGTAGGTAGACCAAATGATAATTTTCAATTTCCAGTATGACTCCGCAATCATGACGCATTGTGGAGTAGGCCAATTTCCCATTTGTTAATTTCCAGTGGGCCTCCGCGATATTGGCGCATCCCGGAGGTGGCCAAAATGGCATCCAAAGGCTTACCACGATAATGGCTCATCACGTCGTTAGCCCAGTTCCCAGTTGTCAGTTTCCAGTGACACGACGTGATAGCTCCGCATCGCACCAGGTGCCCATTTCGAAAAAATTTGATGAAAAATTAATATTTTGTTCAGGGATAAAACAGTCCTTTCCTAATTATTTTAGTCCGCCCAGGTGTGATATTTAAGCCCTAAAAACATTTTTAAAATTAATCTTTAATTAATTTTCCCCAAATAAAAAGGCATTTTCTCCCAATCAAGAACCCTAGCTCTCAAATTCAAGGTCAATCCTCAAGAATTCACCAAGAACTTCAGGAAATCCATCAATTAAGGTAATTTAGATGTTAATCCATGGATTCCTTTCATCCATGGAGTCCAAGTATCCATTTTAATTATAAATCTATCATCTTTTCAAGATTTATGATATTAAAGTGTGATTTAAAACTATGAATCTCTATAAACTTCCATGAATATTGATTTTATACCATACTTTAATGGAATTATCGTTGTTGTCAAATCCCCCATGTTTTAATATTGTCATTCTTCAAATTAGATCATGATTTAGTGTTATAAATGTTGAAGTCATGCTATTATTTTAAGTTTTATACTATTCCTATGAAATGACTAAACTATGAAGTATAAGTGTTTGATAAAATGCCTACAAGAGTGATTTATTTAATAAGAGCCTTCAAGTTTCGGTCTTCAAGCTTTAGGGTCTTTTCAGTATTGTTTTTTTTGAGTCCTGGGGGTATTGAATACCCGAAAACCATAGTTGCTTATTTAGTCTAGTATCAGTACATTATAGAATAGTCTTCAGATTATATTATGAGCATTATCAGAATAGTCAGATATCAGTCATTCAACTCAGAATAGTCTAGTATCTCAGTGTCTTTCAGTTGGGAGTAGGATTTAGCACCGAGTGAGTGCAGGGATGAAGACTTCCCCATCAGATAGGTAGAGTTATTAGTATCAGTCCCTATACTCTAAAACTATGTAGCCAACATAGGATATGAGTAGTCACCTGTCAGATTAGGCTTAACTATTTTGCAGGGGTCACCTGTCAGTTCAGGCTTGACACCCTTAGTCCTTTGGACATTATATAAGTTTAGTGGATCTACATAGCCATTGTTAGTACTCGTGGCACGACATTAACACCCTTCCAGCTGGGGTTACAGGTTGGACCCTGATTAGCTCAAATTGGGGAATATCGGTTAGATGATACCTCCCACAGTCTCTCAGATATAGGCTCAGTTACAGTCCCAACTCAATTATTCAGTCTTGGTGTTATTTGACCAAAGCATACAGATTTCAGTTATCTCAGTATATCAGTTTACAAATTTTACTCAGTTCATATTATATGCTTGGTCATGCATCTATAATATTTATAAATTTTCCTATAATTCTAGTATCTACAGATTCTATGCTTTGTATTCAATACTCCATGCTTTACATGTATGTCTAGTTAATTATGATCAGTCCTATTTATGAGACCATGCATATCAGCCTACCATATTTAGCATACCAGTACATTCAAAGTACTGATCTCATACCTTTTCTTTTGCGCTATGATGTCTCATATCATAGGTGTTAACGCTCAGTTCCTGTATTGCACCTAGATTCTCAAATTATCAGTAGTACAGTAGAAGTAGTTAGTCCTCCTCATCTGCGAATGGATTATATTACTTCATATCTTTATCTCAGTAGTTAGTAGAGTTAGTTGGGGCCTATCTCATCAACTCATAGTATCCAGTTTAGAGGCTTTTCAGACACTATAGTTAGCTATTCAGGCTATTCAGATTTTAGTACTTTTATCAGATTCATAATTTAGTAGTTATTTCATTATTAAAATCTTATGGAATTTCATCTATTCTTATGCATTCATGATTATATTATGCAGTGCTCACAGCAGGTACCAACTTGTGGTCTCTTGGGACCGTAAGCACCGTGTAACAACTAGGGGGTAGTCTCAGATCGTTACAGTTTATTTGTTAATTTACAATAGATAAGTCATTTATTGTAATATGTTTCCTTATCTGTTTGATAATTTCCAACAGATAAGCCATCTATTATAACAAGTTGAACATCTGTCTTAATAAAATTTCTATTAACTTCATAGGTTCAACTATAATTTCAATTTATTTTGCTAGAATTATGGATGAGTTCATAGGTTCAACTATAATTTCTATTGAGTCATTGCAATTGGTCGATGTTGTTGAGTCATCAATAGATCAATTTAAGTTGATACAATTTCATATCAAGACATTATTTGAAATACCTAAATTGATTTTGCTATAATTATGAATGAGTTCATAGGTTCAACTACTATTTCAATTACGTCATTGCAATTGCATGATGTTGGTATTGCGTTCCTCCTGGCCTGAGTTGTCAATCAATTAATTTGAGTTGAAATAATTCATATCAATCCATATTTGACCTAAATTTATTTTTTTAGAATTATGGATGAGTTCATAGGTTCAACTACAATTTCAATTGAGTCATTGCTGTTGCGTGATATTGGGATTGCGTTCTTCCTGATCTGAGTTGTCAATCGATCAATTTAAGTTGAAACGATTCATATCAAGACACTATTTGAAATACCTAAATCAATTTTTCTAGAACTAAGGATGAGTTCATATGGTCAACTACAATTTCAACTGAGTCGTTGCAATTGCATGATGTTGGTATTGCATCGTCCTGACCTGAGTCGTCAATCAATCAATTTTAGTTAAAATGATTCATATCAAGCCATTGTTTGAAATACTTAAATTGATTTAGCTATAACTAGGGATGAGTTCATAGGGTCAACTACATATTTAATTGAGTCATTGCAATTGCTTGATGTTGGTATTGCATTTGGCCTGACCTGAGTCTCCAATCGATCGATCTTAGTTGGAACGATTCATATTAAGCCATTATTTGAAATACCTAATTTGATTTAGCTAGAAATAGGGATGATCTCATAGGGTCAACTACAATTGTAATTGATTTATTGCAATTACATAATATTGGTATTGCGTTCGGCCTGACATGAGTCACCAATCAATCAATCTTAGTCAAAACAATTCATACTAAGAAATTGTTTGAAATACCTAAATTGATTTAGCTAAAACTAGGGATGAGATCATTGGGTCAACTATAATTTCAATTGAGTCGTTGCAATTGCATGATATTGGTATTGCGTTCGTCTTGACATGAGTCGTCAAGTCGATCAATCTTAGTTGAAATGATTCATACTAACTTATTTTTAAGCTAATATTAAATTCATCAGTGTTCCAATTGAACTTAATACAATTTATAAAATTTATCTCTTTTAAAAATTAATTAACATCAATTCGGACTAAATTAACATTTTCAAAACTTGTCATTTCTTTTCAAAATACAAATCATCCATTTGTGGAAAAAACTTTTCATTATTTCAAATCTCAAGTTCTTGGTCTTTTCTTTCTCTCTCAATAATACAAACAACAACTACTCAACATATTTCTCAACCCTTCATAATAGATTGATTTTCTTTCTATTTCCGACCACATAGTTGTTATTTTTTACTTCATTCTTACTCGTATTCATTATTTTCTCTATCTTCAAAGGTAACAGAGTTCGAGAAGAGTTCTACATTTGTTATTTTTTATAAAAATTAGGGCTTTTTAGTTAATGATGAAAAAGAAGGCTTTTAGTTCTATTATCTTCGAGAATAGATTATCTATTTTAAGTTTTGATGCTAAAAACATAGGAAGAATTCAATAAAATTCTAATTTTTTACAGTGTTCCATTAACTATCATGGTATTATTGATGGTGTTTGAGGTGTTGTTGGTGGCTGTTGGTGTTGGTGTTGGTGTTGGTATTGGTAGTGGTAGTATTGGTGGTGGTGTCGATGGTGGTGGTGTTGGTATTGGTATTGGTGACATTGGTAGTGGTGTTGGAGGTCTTGGTGGTGGTGTTGGTAGTCTAGGTGGCATTGGTTGTGGTGTTGGTATTGGTGGCATTGGTAGTGGTGGTGGTTTTGGTAATGGTGTTGGTGGTGTTAGTGGTGGTGTTGGTGGTCCATCTATTGCAATAGGTGGAACAACTATTGGGAGATATTAAATAGGTCTTCAAATAGATTTCTCATCTGTTCCAACTGATGGGTTATCTGTTGGAATGTTTGTTTGAATTTGGCGTATAAAAATTATTGAAATTTGTCTTACCTTTTTTTAAAATTATATAGACATCAATTGTAATGTATTTTTTATTTTTTTGTCTTTTTAGTTAAAAGATGTCAACTAAAAGTGAATCAACTTCTGACCACCTAACAAAAAAGACTGGAGTACAGATGAATTCAGAGGAACTTCCTGAATAATCTTAGTCAGGGAAAAATGAAGCTGAGGAAAGATATAAATATAATATTGAGGGAGGTGGAGAAGGGTACGTAGAGGCTGGTGAGGAAACTAAAAGAAAGGAGAAAGAAGAAGAAAATAAACAAGAAGAGAAGAGGGTAGAAAATGAGAAAGATGATGATGATCAACATGATGATAATGCATCACCAATGGGGTATGAATTAAGATTAAAATTTCACCATGATCCTATCAAGACTATTAGTATTGACAGATTTCAAGTTGTAATGCCGATAGATAATCCTATAGAACTAACTGGTGATTTTGTACTTAAATCTCAGTTAGGGAAGCCTTATGATGACTTTAGGAATACTATGAAGAAGAAAAAACTAGATGAATTTTTTAAGAAGATCTTTTTTGGAAGCTTTCTTGATCTGCCTAATGAGCATGGTATATGGTCTTCTCAAGCGCAGGATCAAGTACGTAGGGAATGATAACGATTTGAAGGAGGGGGGCAAAAAGATGGATGGAATCTTGATCAACTACTGTGGCATGCTGGTTTGTTTAGGCATGAAAGAGTTTGCCATAGTGATAGGCTAGATATGCGATCATCCAAAAAAACCTCTCATCATGGAATCACCCTGCAAAAAGTCTAAGGCAAGCAGGACAGCCAAACCACCACCATGAAATGAAGGGAAGGTATTGTCCAAGCGACTACCTACCAAAACCAACAAACGCAAGGAAAAATAGATGGGTTGTTGGACATTGCTGGATGTGGCTACAGAGCCACAATGTTGTTAGAAGAACTACAGGATAAAGCCATTCCAAAGAAGTCAAGGAGTAATTGTTCTTAGTTTGGTTTGCCTATTTCTTTATATTGGTAAGAGATGTCAACAAACTCATAAAAGATGATTTGTTGGAGCTTGCTGAGGATCTTGAGAAATTCAACAATTATCCCTAGGGATATGAAAACTACAAGATGACTGTCAAATATTTATTGACAAAGCTATCCCCAAAGATAATCACCTTGTACGGCTTTCCTTGGGATTTCATGGTAAATTTAATCACTATTTGTATCCTTTTGTATTAGTTTATAATTATATTGACTAACTATTATGACTTTTTTTTTTGGTTTACTTCCTGTTTATATTTTTTAGGCTTAGGAATTTAAAGTCATTCCTCCTATCTAAAAGTAGGTAAAGGATTACCCAGATGAGGTTTCTCATCCAAGGATCCAAAGGTGGTTGGATGCAAAGACCAACACGAGAATTAAGAAGGTTTAACCCTTCAGATGATGTAGTAAGTCTTTTTTAAGTAAAATAATTTGACTCAAAGAAAGATATTGAAATAGATGATTCATATGTTGCAACTGATGGATCATCTATTGCAATTTCTCTTAACAGATTACACATCTGGTGCAATAGATTGGTAATCTATTATGACAGATGAGTCATTTTTTTGCACATATTACCCTTCTATTACTTTGGTTCTGTGAATCTGACTTAACAAATTACCCATTTTCTGCAATAGATGGGTAATATAATACAACGGATGGTTAATGTGTTGCCACATATAAATCATCTGTTACAGCATAAATATCATCTATTGCATATGTTGTCTGTGTTAACATATTACCCAACTAACTGCATATTATTATTTGATTTAAACGTATCTATCCCTTTTTTAGGTTGCATATCCATATATCATGCCTACTGGGTAGGAGTTGGGAATGACTTCTTTTATTACTATAGGTCTTGTTAATACAATAGTATACCCAATGGTGGAGTTAATAAAGAAGGAACTGGCTGGAGAAATAACCATCAGAAGAGCATTTAGGCAAGGCCAACCTAATATTGAGGCTCTTCATGACCAACCTGCTGCGGGTGTTGCTGGTGGAGTTTTTGATGTTGGTGGAAGGCATGCTATTGTTGGCGTTGCTGCCAGTCGTGATGATGAGAATATTGATGCTTAAGAAAAAATAAATATGTTTAAAACCACCCCTTACACTAGTCCCTCTCACCCTTACAGTGGTCCGTCTCACCCCTCTTCAGTCTTATGTTCTCATTGCAAATACAAAGAGTGCATGGAAAGACAGGATAAACTCTTTGAAAAAATAGATGCTCTCGCTAATGCTGTCCATAAATTGAAATCCAAGAGGGGTGTCATACTATCCAAGAAGGTGAGTGAGCCATACAGTCCTACAGTGGAGGTTAGGAAAAAGAAAAAATCAATTAGACATATACTCTCAATTATGAAACCAAAGAAAATTACAACTCCTCCTCCTCCAAAAGTTGTTGAAGTTCAGGACCATTGAAGAAGGTGAACAGATACACGGAACTTGATTCCAAAAAGAAGGTTGTTCTACAAAGGACCATAAATTCCAAGTAATGCACAAAAAGCTTCACCATGCATACCTCCCCCCTTAGACTTCATGAAAATGACAAATATGGATTAGTGGTACTTGGATATGGTAAGTTTACTTTTCCTTACCTAGACTTCTATCTACTCTATGAAGAAGAGCTACGCAACAAATTTGTCATCTGTTGCAATAATTGGGCATCGTAGTGCAACTGGTGGTGGTTTTGTTGCAACAGATTACCCATTTATTGCATAAGTTGCATTAGATGGGTAATCTATTAATAGATTCATGAACCCTGTGCAACAGACGGACCACCATCCGTTACATCTTTCCACTTTTTTTTATTTTTTAAAATTACTAACCTATTTAAAAATTATATTCTTATATCACAATATTTTGATGAAATTCGCTGCCTCTTGAGGGACAGGAAATTAGCGTACGCGGAAGCTTATGATGTTGCCGATAGGATAATAGACCTCAACTTATACAATACTATCAAGAATAAGTACGCTAATCTCATTAAGCTAGCATCAACTCCCAGTGGCCTGAAATTTAGTTCATTAGTTTCTAGGTTCCAATGTTATGAAGATATGATTAATTATGTTAGAGGGAAGAGTCCATATCCACATAGAAAGGACTGGATCAAAGCCAAGAGGATTCTTGCAGTCATGAACATGGAAGTCAAATATTTTCTGGCTCTTGAGATACTAATCAAGGAAGGAAATATAAAGGTTTATGACTGCAACTTACCTGTCTTTGACGAGGCCATTTTGTTTATCCACATGCAACCACTGTTGGAGTTGTTCCTCACTTGTTGAGGAAGAGTAAGCTGATGAATTATTTGCATGAGAAAGTGTTGATGAAGCAAACATGGGATTTTGAAGGTCGAAACAAGGACAAGGACCTTCCAAAAAATAAAACTGGTGCCGCATGTGGGTCATACGCGCTTGCACACATCGAATGTTTGTTGAACGACATAGAAATAGCCGAGCCAATAACCCTTCTACGTGACAACATTGTGGCAAGGATGCAAGTGGTCTGGGCTTATGGGGTACTAACTAAATGGTTAGAGCCTGTGTATAAAAAAAAAGAAGTAGAAACACAAACACCATAATTATTTTTTATTTCAAGTCACTTCACTTTATATGTAGTGACAATTTTTTTATATTTGATGAAAATTAAATATTTATAATGCAACAGATTGTCTAACTGTTGTAACAGATAGACTATCTTTTTTGACAGATAGTTTATCTGTTGCAATAGATTGGTCATCTATTGCATTATGCCAATGTTTATATCTAAGTCTATCTGTTGCAACAGATAAGTCATCTATTAGTACAAATTAAAACTGTGGTAGGACCTATTTGATAATTTCCAACACATGACCTACATGTTGCAACATATGTCTAAATCTGTTTGATAATTTCCAACAGATATATTGTCTGTTGTAACAGATAAATTATATGTTGCAATATTTGAATCTAGTATTTCATTTTAGTTAATAAGCTCAAGTCTAAGGATAAAATAAAATTCATAGATAAAATAAAACAAATTGAAGCCTTCAGAAATTATAAGAAATAAATCAACAAATAAATGAAATGTAAAAAAAATATTATGGGTACAGATGATCTACTCAATAAATAAATCAACAATTTAAGTTTTGCTGCTAGTAATTCCTATGGAGAGGTGAGGTTATTACTTTGATAAACTCAAGCTATAAATATCTACTCAACAATTTAAGTTTGTTAGTTTTTTTAGAGCCTCGTCCGAGATATTGAACCTTTCAAATAGGTAATTATTCCATTCTTCCGAACTGACAGACTTTACTTTTTGTTCATTTTTAGAAGCAGTTGATGGATTATCAACTATGATATTATGCTGTTCAGTAGTAGCATATACTGTGACATCTACCAGGAAAGTCAGAATTATCAATGCTAATCATGGAGACAAAAAAAATAGAAAAATATAACGCATCTATTTTAGAAAATCAAACAGATCTTTTTCCTATTTTAAATTATCCTAAATAGATTATTTATCTGTTGTAATAAATGAATCATCTTTTGAAATAAATTAAAATAAGAGAAACACCTATATGATAATTTACAACAGATGACCTATCTGTTGCAATATATGACTCATCTATTTGGAAAAACTAAAACAACAGAAAGTCTTGATTTAATTTGTCCCAACAGATGATCCATCTGTTGCGGTAGGTAGTTTATTTGTTGGTACAAATTAAAATAGTACGAAGACCTGTTTTATTTTCTATAACAAATGAGAAATATGTTGCAATAGATAATGCATATAATGCCACAGGTTAGTCAACTGTTGCAACAACTGTATATATCAATTTGATAATTTTTAGCAGATGTGTCATCTATTGAAATAGATATGTGTCTATTTTTTTGTTGGAATAGTGATATATATTCACCTTGTTCAGCTTATGTTTCTCTCCTGCGACCCTTATCATTGGTCTAAGGTGCAATACAAAGACAAGGGAGTTCAATTTTACTTTTTTCGGTGCTTAATGATGCCTTAAAAATTTCTTTTCTTCTCCTCTTAGCTTCCTTAATCTCTAATAGAGTGTATGGATATAAAATCCTCTTTGATGGAATGATAATCCTCTTAGATATCAATTTCTTTACAGAAGCAGTTAATGCATTAATAGCATTAATCACTCCATCAGATTTTGCCTTGTAGTCTTGACATTTGCTAGGAGGGGAAAAATCTTTATAACTAGTATGATCATAATCATAGTGATCAAAAACTGTAAGAGGAGCATCATTAGCCCCAATAGAAGCACCACTACCACTACCACCATCAACAACAATAAGCCCACCCTCCAAAATTATTTTTCTTATGATGGTTGTTGCTCCAAACAATTTCTTTTTTATTCTATCAATGACCTTAGGGTCCGATAAAGTTTTCACAGACCGTAAACTAAGAAAAAATGGAATCTTCAATTCTCGATTGGTCAGAACAAGCCACGGATGCACAGTCTAAAATAAATCAGTATATATATTAGAATTATGATCAGATCATTTAAAAATATTATTAATTAAAAAAAACTTGATTAAAATTAGACTTACTGCATTCTTCGGGGGATTGAAGAGATTAAGAAATTTTGCATTTTTATCAGTTTTGGTCGACAACCATCTCAGGATTCTTGGACATGAAACTTCTTTCTGGTAGTTCACTTGTTATCTCAAATAAGAAATGGGCTCAAATACTCAAGCCTATAAAATAACTCCAATAAATCAAAAGAATTATTCAATAAAATATAAATGAATCATAATAAAAGAAATATTTACCATGAAAGCCCATGAAAATCCATATAAGTTGATTGTCTTTGGCGTTAACGGAGTTAACAAATATTTGATAGTTATTTTGAAGATTGTAAACCCCAAGGATAGTTATTAAATGCCTCAAGATCCTCAAAGATTCTTATTAAACTATGTGGTATGTTGTTGTTAACATCTCTCGCTCAAAGAATATTATGTACAAATCAAACAAAGCACAATGATTGCTTGTGCTTCTTTGAAAGTCATTTACCTTTCAACGCTTCTATCAAATTTTGTTTTTGAAGCTTGGTCCAATAAGGGACACCAAGTCATCACCATCACTTGACTTGCCTTTGCCTTTTTTTATGGTGTAACGGGGTGCTTTTTTGGGTTAGAATAGGTATAACTTGAGAAGGAGAAGGAGGATAACATTTTAGTCCAGTAACTATGGGAAACTCCTTCCAACCAAAACAAAAAGGCATGCCACAATAATTTATCCACACCTCATCCATCATATCTTTATTTTCATACATAAGCCTACGCTTGAGAAGATCATATACCATTTTTATTTGGAGATGAGCATTGTTGTACTTCAATAAATCAAGCTATCAACCAAAGTAGCTGTCCCTGAAATAAGCATCCAATTTTTGTTCTTGAAGTACTTTTTGGAAGGTGTAGAAAGATTTTCCCATGGCTGACTTAACCATGAAATCACCAGTTAAATCTGTGGCACCATCGCACTACATTCTCACAAGATAACTATCAATGATGAAGGTTTTGACCAACTCTTTGGTGGAAGGACTATTAGCATTTGGATCATCTCTTTAGAAACATTCCAAATCCCTATGTTCATTATCTTCTACTTCTAAATGAGATATCAATTGTAAATCAAGCTCATAGAGTGGTAGATATAGCTTAGCTCCTTCACTTGATCCTTTACTTGGACTTGATTCAGCTTATTTTCTTTGGGGGAACCATATTATCTAAAAATAATAGAAAAATAAAAAAATTATAATTGATTAGTGTATCATTTAAAAAAGGATACCAATAAATCTAACATGTACAACAGTAAAATAATAGTTCCAATAGATCACACATCTGTTGTACCTGGTAGGTTATCTATTCAACATATAACTAACTTGTTGAAACGAATGAGTAATCTATTGGAAATAATAAAAACAGATCATTCATTTATTGAAATAGATGACTGGTTTGTGCAACAGATCATTCATCTATTACAACATACGAGTGTTCTATTAGAACTATTATTAACTCTCAATATAGTTTAGATTTCCTCCTACAGAAGGGTCGGGTACTCTGTCGCAATAGATGAATGATCTATTGAAAAAAATCAAGTCTTGGACATCTCGTCCTATTGGAATAGTTGATAGGATTTTTGTTTCGCCCAAGCACTCACGCAAGTGTAATGGTCTCACCAAGTAGTAAAGTGTCCCTTTAGAAGCCAAGTATCAATCCAACATGGACTTGTGTTGACAACATAGCTAATTCTAGTTTAAATATTAAGATTAATCGGTGCAAAAGTAACAAAAAGAGTTTTTTGAGCTGTAAATTAAAATTAAAGTAAACAGTGAGAAAAAGTAAGAGCTTAGACGATCAACAAAGAGAAACACAGGGTTAAAGTACTACGAACAATCATACTAAGCTATTGAACTTCATTGATTAGATTACTTATCTTGGTTATTGATTCACAGGGTTTATAGTATGATTATGGTATCCCGATCCTCTAATCTTCTAACTAACTGGATATTACAACTACATCATTAAGAGGGGATGCAATAATTTATTTAGATGCATTAAGATGTCATCCTGAAAGTGAACCAAACAAGGCTTCTAGGTATGTCCCTATTCTAGACGTTAATTCAAATCCTTTATTTTATAAAAGAATAAGAACCTTGCTCTATTTACCTCCTCGTTCTATCCTCTTATTACCCTTTCTGAGCTCACAAAGACAACAATGAATGTGTTCTAAGGGTAGATAATACTTAAAATAGTTATTAAAAGGATAAATAAACAACCAAATATGATAAGAAATAAAAATAAAATCAATTCAAAGCAATAGTAATCATGTTATTGGCCTTAACCTCGGAAAAGGGCTTTTGACCACTTATGGACATAGTCGTAATCACCATGGATAAATACAAGATAAAATCCATAAATAAACTAAAGTAAAAGAATAAAAACCCTAATTAAAGTGTTTTCCAGCCACCTCCAAGTTTCAAATCCATCCAAAGTGTCATCAAGTTCAAGTGTTCTATTTAAAGGAGGACAAGTTGGTTGTATTTGGAATAGGGTCCGCATTGCTCCTCTTATTCTATGGGAATTACGCCCCTCTTATTCCATGGGAATGGGGTGTGAAACACCCCTATTATTCCATGGGAATGAGGTGTGTGAAACCCCTCTTATTTTTGTGGAATAGTGTGTGCGATGCCCCTCTATTGCGGTGATAGTCTGGAAAGTCATTTTATAAACCATCACCATGTCCTTCCATCCCAAGCCTTGTGGTGTTGTTTAAACTTGATTTACAGATTTTTTATCATCCATATATCATCACAATCAACTCACCAAGTATCCTATAGAATCAAATACCACGTATTAAAGCTCAAAAGAACACAATATCAAAGACAACGAACTAGAAACTTAAGCTAAGAACTAGTTTTGCCCTTTTTGATCTTTAACTTCTTGTTCGACTCTAGGCTTGATTCAATTGAAATTTAAACACTATAAACAAGTTTTTCCACACATAATTACACAATAATAACTTTATGAACTCATTACACTCACTAGAATCCATCGAGATCAACTAGTCAAACACCTAGCTCAAGCTAGTAACTCTAGTTTTCTCATTTGAACTCTAAGTGACCAAATTAAGTACAAACTTGTTTGAACTACACCTTAAAAACTGTAATTAAGTACTTAAACACTTATATGCTCAATTATATAATTCTTATCACATTAAGAACACAAGAATTCCTCAAAACAAAGCTAAACAAACTTGGATAACAACACTAAAGTGCATAAATCCACCTCAGATCAATTTTATCTAACAAATGGTTTATCTATTGCATCAGATGGTTGCTCTGATGGTAAATCTATTGCATCATATGGTAAATCTGTTATTTTAGATGGTTAATTTATTGCGTTAGATTTTTAATTCGATGGTTGATCTGTTCATCAGATGGTAATCTGTTACATCAAATAGTTATCTGTTGCATCAGATGATTAATGTATTGCAGAAAAAACCACTAGCAAGATTTTATTGAATATTACAACAAAAATATAACCATTTAATATCAAATACACCATTTTCACCAAGAACAAGAACAAATCAACCCAGCAACGGGCGCAATACCAATATTGTTGTTTTGTATTTACAAACAACAAAAATCAAACTTCAAAAGACACACAAAAAAAAAAAAATCACATTTAAATCCAATAATAGAAGAGAAGAAATACCAAAAATTAGTGTTTTCTTCGATCCCTATTTCAAACTTATGCAACAAATATTGAAATTGTTAACTAATACTAGATAAGAAGTTGGCTTAAGTTCCTCTTTTTTTTCATAACTAAAAACCCATAATTTTTTACCCGTGAAAGAATAAACCGGATGATGAAAAACTCAAAATTCTTGTTGTCGGAGAGCACTGTTATCACATCGATTGACGATTGAATGTCAAAAAGGAACTGTCCCAACTATTTGTCACCAGAGATTGAAGGGATAAATTTTTTAGAACTGTTTGTTGGGAGAGATTTGAGAGAAACTGTTGAGAGAGAGGCAAGAAAAGAGAGAGAGTTTATTTGGAGAGGAGAGGAGCGTGGGTTGATTTGTATTGTTGAAAAGATTAAAAAGTTTTAAAAATATTAATCAAGTCCACAATTAATTAAATTACGTTTCCTAATTATGTTTGAACCTTTAAGTTGGTCAATGTCACCAATCCTTCATTTAAGACTTAAAAGACACCTTTTCTTTAATTTCCCCTAGTTACTTGTTAAAATAGACAAATAATGAAACAGAAATTCGGGCTAAAATGCTTTTTGCAAGAGTTTTTGTGCATTCAAATGCCTCTACATTTTAAATTTTTCATCAAATTTTTTATCGGTGGTCGAAAAAATGTAATATTAAAAAAATATATAATTAAAAAAAATTATTTTATATACATGTAAAAATTCAAAAGTGTTAACAAATTGGAGTCCAAGTTAATTGGCAAAACTTTGAGCCCAAGTAAAAAGAAATTTACGCCCAAGTCTTGTGGGGCTCAAAATATTGCTTTGTCCCCAAGTTCATACTTGTATATTAATGGGTAAATTACCTAAATAAACTTATTAGATTGTTTATTGCAACTTATAGCAAATCTTTTTAGTTTTAAAGTTATAGCAACTTTCATTACAAAAATAATAAAATATATTTTTTAAAAAAAATCGTATCAAAATCATCACAAAAAATGAAAAATACAGTTTTAATATAACTAAACAAAAATATTCCTTCCTTATAGTTACCATTTAATAATTGGTCCTAATCACATCCCCCAAATTTCTCTTTTACCGTTTTTTCTTTTCTTTTTTTAAACACCCCAATTTATCTTCCATCTTCATACGCATTCATTATTTTTTGTACTAGATTATGTTATTTTAGTAAGAAGATTTCATAAGTTATTGTTAGTTTATGCATCTTTTGAGAATTTTTATTGAAAGGAAAGGTTCTCCAATCTGCTAAATAAAATAAGAAACAATACATACAAATATGAGTTGTGATAATTTGAATTCAATTATGATACATCATGGAGGAAGATGAGATTCTTCAGGTATGTTAAATTATTTAGCAATATTTTATTTCACATTCAATATCTAAAGAATTCAATAGTTTTATTTAAAACCATTTAGTGAGAGCATATTACAAAAATTATATATATATATATATATATATACTCTTCAATGATGTTATGTTAAAGTCCTGGAAGTTATATAATGAGATGATGAAAATTTCTTGAAACAGTAAATGATATAGTGCAACCGTGTATGATTATTGGTTGTATAATGATGAATACTTAATCCACATGGCAAGTGAGGCAAGAAATAAGAAATGCCTCGCACCGTCGTCATCGCTCGCTCGGCTCGGCTTCGGCTTCGACTTCAGATTCAAATTTTTTGAATTTGTCAATCGATCGATGAGATCTATTTTTTAGACAAATTTTATTTGAATTCCGAAGAATGCCAAAGGGAAACACAGTAGAATTTTTATGCACAATGTTTTCGACTCTATACATGCATACAGATGGTACTGTTTACACTGTTTCAGCGAACAGTTGTGATGTTTCATCGCGGAATACTGAAACGTTTTCTGATGCATGCAGAAACGCAAGAACAGGTGCTGGTTCAAGTGAACTGGTACACTGCTTCATGAATTGTTGCAACACTTCATCGAAATGGTGCCATTATTTCGTGCAAAGATGCACTGTTGCAGTAAAATACTGCACACTGGGTCAGCACTAATGAAATACTGCAGCCATGTAATTTTTCAGAATAGACACACCTTTAGATTGAATCATTGCCACCTTTTCAAAGGGGCATCCTGTGGCTATATAAACCTTATTTCATCCATAGGTTTAGGACACAGAAAAATTTTCAGAATTACAAGCTTCTTCTTCTTCTTAAAAATACTCTAAGTGTGATCATTCAAACCGTGAGTGTGTTCAAAGAATCTGCCTCTTTGAGGTACCGCTATAGTCGGATTGAAGGCCATTTTATCCTGGGAGGAAGATTCCATTACCTCGGGTACAGTGAGGGGAATTATTCCTTAAGGAAAGTCCATGAATTTGGACGACTTGGCCTTAACAATTTCTGTTTCATCTATATTTCTGAAATATAAAATACACCTCTTGTAAAGATCATTTTGATCTTGTGTTGAGGGTATTTGTTCAACTTCGTTGTGTTCTTGTTCATACTTGAACTCGAGTTGAAGTTGTTATTCTATTATACAGATTGTACGTACCCGTATTATGAAAAATAACAAAATATAGGTAGAACAACTAGCTTTTAAAATTACATCTCTTATTGTAATATGATTGATTTAAGGCTATAAGAGATCCAAGTACACATGATTGATTTAGGCTATGAGAGGTCCAAGTACACTTTGTCAAATCATCGTAAAAAAGAAGGGCTCATCATGGAAAGACTTGATCGGTGCCTTGCAAACGATCATTTTTATAAAATGTCATGGTAATTTACCTCCCCAGACTTCGTTCTAACCACTTTCTTATGTTAATTAAGCTAGACTCAACTTTTGTGCCTCCTAATAAGCGTCCTTTCAGACTTGAAAAATTTTGTTCCGACCATAGCGATTTTAGACATATTGTTAGCCAATGTTGGGTATCAATACTCTTATACTGGTTATAAACTCCTTCCAGGAAGAAATTATGGCCTGAAATTATATTAATTTTGAAAGTATTAATAATAAGAAGAAGCAACTCCTTGGCCGATTTGCGGGGATTCAAAAATCTCCCCACTACACTACTATTATTTTTCTCAAAAGCCTAGGAGAGGATCTCCACGAAGAATAAACTGATATTCTGAATATGGATGACGAATACTGAAAAATTTGATCTAGAATTAATTATATCAATGAGGGGGATGCAAATATCAAATTTTTCCATTTATCCATAGTTCATTGACGTAGAAAATAAAATTTCCTTCTTTGTAGATGAGATGGATAACTGGATCACTAATCAGGACTACACATCCAACTATACTGCTTCCTATTTCAAGAATATCTATACCACAAATCATATTTATTCTAAGCTTATGAATACCATTAATATCCTTACTACTTTTGCCAATATTAATCTATCTAACCTTGATAGAACTCTTACAGATGAGGAAATTATGGGAGCTATTAACTCCTTCAAACCATACAAATCTCTCGATCTTGACGGCTTGCACCTTTTCTTCTATAAAAAATATTGGGATGCTATTTGCCCATCAGTGATAGATTTCTGTCACAATGTCTTTGCTACCTCAATTATTCCTTCTATTATTAATTGTACTTATCTTTGTCTTATCTCTAAAACCCATAGTGCTAATAACCTTAAAAATTTTAGACCTATAGACCTATCCAATACCATCTATAAAATCGTTAATAAAATAGTCGTCAACAGAATCAAGCATCACCTCTAACAAATCATTGGACCGCAACAAGCTAGTTTTCTCAAAGGTAGACAACCTTCAAATAATGTTATTATTATTCAAGAAATCATGAATAAATTCAAAAATATCTATCACAAGACTGGAGATCTTATACTTAAAATTGATTCAGAGAAAGCTTTCGAAAAAATGAATGGTATTTTATTAAGAGAGCCCTAGTGTATATTTCAAGTTTCTGCAAAAAATATCAAAGCTCGTTATATGTTGCCTTACTACTAGCACTCTTTCAGTTCTTTTTAACGATACCAACACTAATTTCTTCGAAACCTCAAGAGGGATTCATCAAGGAGACTTGATGTCTCCTTACATTTTTATAATGTGTGACGAGTTATTATTTGTTTACATAAACTACCAAGTTGATATTTTCTTGTGGGATCCTGATCCCCCATTTCTCATATTTTTTACAAAGACGATCTCACTGGGCAAAGACAACACTAAGGCCTATTTGTTTGCACTTAATGGAAGTCTGAATATGAATTGTTTAGACTTCAGCCCATTAAGTGCATTTTTTTTTAAAGAGCCACTTAATGTATCTGAAAACATCTGAATGGATTATGACAAGAAGTCTGAATAGCATTCAGACTCTTTGTAAAACATAATTCCTAACTCTCTCACTTCATTATTTCCTCTCTCTTTTCACGTTATCTCTCTCCCTCTCTTTTCATGTTATCTCTCTCCCTCTCTTTTCACAGTATCTCTCACTCTCTTCACATTTCTCTCTCTCTTCCTCTTCACTTGTTTTCCTTCTCTTTTAGGTATGATTCACCAAAACTTTTTATAAATATTTTAGTTATCAATTTGTTTATTCATTATTTGCTAAACTCTAAATTTCTGCTTGCAATTTTTTATTTTGATTATAAAATTTGTCGTTCTTTGGATAATAAAATCTTATGTGTGCCTATTCATAGCGTAACATTGAACTTACTAATGATATTTTCACTTAGATTTCATGGTTAACAAATAAACATGTGTCCGTTCTTGTATTAATTAGTTATTCAAATACTTTAATATTTATGCATCTAAGTCAAAATTATATCTGATTAATTATTTTAGTTTATTGGATCAGTTTAATTGACAGATTGCTTTATGTTGAATTTAATTTTTTATAATTACATCATATCACAATAATTTTTAATCGATATATTGTTTTTAATAATTTAAATAATTCAATAATTATATTTAACATAATATATTTATCTTTAAATATTTTAATTATCACTCAAATAATAATTTTATTGTTTAAGTTAATACTTTATGTAATATTTTTTTCATATAATATAATATTTTATTACTTTTTAAATTTGAATTGCATATTTATTACAAAAATAAATTACGTACATTCAGATGTTAAAAAACAAACAGTCTTAATCATTCAATATTCAGATTTAGATACAACATCTTAATCATTCACATATCCATTCAGATTCACACCTCTTAATCTTAAAAATAAAACAACTGCACCCTAAGACCATTAACTTTATTCACCACTATTAAACTTTTTTGTCATCTTTCGGGTCAAACCATTAATACGACTAAATTTCGAGCGATCAATTCCAAAAACTGCCCTTTCGAGACCAAAACAACTATTACCACCCTCTTGGGCATTGCTCCGATAAAGGAGTTTGAAATTTACTTAGGTTTACCAATCTTAACTAACAACCCTAAATCTAGAGATTTTAACTATATTTTAGATCCGATGAGAGAAAAGTTGGCAGCCTGAAAAATAAAGTTCTTAACTCTAGTTGGAAGAGTTACTCTTGCTAAGGCTACGCTCAACACCATCCCAAACTACTCTATGAAGTATCTTAAGCTTCCTTAAACCACCTTGAAAATAATTGATAAATTCAAAGAGACTTTATTTGGGGTAGTACTCCGGGGAAAAGAAAATCCGCTGCCTAAATTGAATTTTGGATGCTTAGTGATACAAAGCGCAAAGCATAAAAATGAAGCCATGATCTCAGTCCTGGCTTGGAGACTCTTTCAAAACCCAAGCTCTTTTTGGGCCTCTTACCTTATCAAAAAATATTGTTGAAATACTTTTTCTAATTCGGCTTGGGTGCATTATTTCTAACATTTGGAAAAAGATTTGTCTTGCTTTGACTCGTTGTAACAAGGGGGTTAGAAGGTTAGTCCATAGAGGTAACATAACTAGCTATCTACGGCTACTAACCTTCGCTCTCTTATATATAGTCCCATAAACTATCCCAATATTGACATGGGTTTAGTGATCTTGGAGATAATATTAATATTTCTTGGAATCTTTCTAACTACAGCTTCTAATTTCCCTAGCATATAATTGATAAAATTACTTGTGTACCTATATTAGATTCTATTCATGCAGATATCCCTATTTGGTACTATCACCCTTCGGGTCAGTTTACCACTTCATCTGTATATGCCCTATCTCCCCTTTTGATACCTCGACTTACACCCACAACTGGATTTGGAAAAGTAATACTCTTAACAAAATCAAATATTTTTTGTGAAATCAAATATTTTTTGTGCAATGCTCTCATATTTGACTTTCCACCAGCTCCTACCTTAATAAAATAAACATTCTCCCTACTGATCTTTGTGCTATTTATAATGTTGTTACTATTGCGGCTGAATTCTAGAACCAGTTAGGCATCCAATTAAACACGAATTTCATAAGTTTCCGAAATTGGTTGTTCTATCTAAAGAATCTTAATCCTACCCTACAAAACAATCTTCTTCAATGAGATTCCTCTACCCTTTCACCCTATGGCTTCTGTGGAAAAACTGAAATAACAATGTTTTTCACCTTACTAAAAACTAGCTAATTTTCTACCAAATGATAAACCTTGCCTTTGAATTTATGCATACCCTTAATCGTTTCACTGCTAAAGATGCTAGTACTATAGATGTCTATTGGGTGGCTCCTCTTGAACAATATACACATAATATTGATGGAGCTTTTCTCAAACATAATCAAAGTGGTGATCTTGGTGGAGTTATTAGGGACTCCAGGAGAAACTGGATCATCAGCTTCTCTTAGCAACAGCTAGCCCCCAGCTCCCTTTACATTGAAATGATGGCCTTGCTTCGTGGTATTGAGTTGGCTTATCATCATCATTATTGCCCACTACTTATAGAAACTGACTCGATAGAGGTAATCAATCTTCTCTAATGTTATCCATTTTCAGCAATTAATAAATAATTAATCTCTTCATGTAGGTACTGAATGAGAAAACTGATGAATCCTCAAATGCAATATAATTACCGTGAAGAAAACAACGTAGCCTATGTTCTAGCAGGACAAGCTCTAACTACTAACGAAGATCAATTAGGTATATTTCGGCATCCACCATTGGGTAGTTATGCATACGCTAAAGTACGTCAAAGAAGGATATAATACTAGTAGAATAATTCCTTCTTTTTCTCCTTGTATTATCTTATCTTCAAATTCTAGTGGCTTTGTATCAACTCTACCAAGTCTGTGTCTATGGAAACTCATTCCCAGCTAGTAGTAGTAGTAACTTAAGTACTATTTGCTTCTGATGGGTTATATCCCACCTCTACTTTTTGTAAGGACTAATTAATATTATAAATAAAATATCTTCCATTTAAAAAAAAAAAAAGATATTAAAATATACTGATAAAATTGATACGGGATACAAATACATTGAATACAAACAGATACATGAAATTATGACATGGGAGAGTATTTAATATAATGATACCAATACAATAAGTAACAACCATTCTACCAAGCTGTTAGTTTCTTTGTATACTAGATAAGGATGCACGTGTTTTGCACAACACATAATTTTGTGTGTGTATATATATATATATATATATATAAGTTAAATTAAATAAATATATTTCAATAGACAATACTATCACTATCACCGACATATCATAAGATTCCAAAGGTATGTTTTATACAATCGTGGAAATTTCATACTACTTGATACTCACGGGACATTCACATATTGTAGTGATTGTTGTCTATTTACATTGATACATATGCATTTATAAACTCTACAATAGCAGATGCATTTTTCCTTCCTGTTGTGTTCAATCTCTTGAGCATTCATGATCAATACCTGTTAAATTAAAGTTAATGATTAAATTAGTTTATAAGTTCAAAGTCTAAATATAAACACCTTTTTTCATTGAAAGAATGTGTCTCTTTTCAACCATGATTCTCAAATCATAATTCACATTTAGATATCATCCTTGAAGGATGTGTTGAAATTTTATTCAGTACAGAATATGATAAGACTTTTTTATCCAAAGAAGACAAACACAAAAGCTATTAGGATAAAAATTTTAATTATCTAAGCTGTTGTGAACTATATTTGTGAAACATCAACATAAACAAGAAGGTATTTTGATGGGACTCCTTGGGAAAAGACAACATAATTTTTATAATTTAATAAAGAAATTAAATAAGTTGTACTTACGACACAGTCAAATATTGACACAGACATGCAAAGAGCTATCGCCGAAGAGATGAAACTACAAAGTAGACATCTAAAAACATATATATTAAACTAATTTTTAAATAATTATACAAAATATTTTAACGAAAAATTGAGAAGATCGTAAAATTTAGTGTCACAACTTAAAAGAAGAAATGATAATGGTTTGTCAATACTCAATAGTATAAGGACCAAAGTTTACATTTTGCTAGTAATAACTAAAGGCCCAACTATTTTGAACATATATACATATCTACTACCAAACCTTAATATCTAACCCCTTCAAATCTACACTCCCAGTAACTGAGCCACCGCTGTACCTCCCCTTCAACATCGTTTATCTATTCCTTCAAAATCCTAAACTCCATCTTTGTTTTTATTTTAAAATTCAACAAAATGTCGATGTCAAAGAGTTCGAAAAGGCTTCAATACATTAATTTTTGTATGCGTGTTACCATCTAAGATGGTCATCAACTGATCGAAAAACTCATGGCGTTAAATCAATACATGAACCTCGTTCTCGAAGAGAAAAATACACAATACAGATAAATTTTTCTAAAAAACACATGCTAATATTAAATTAAAGTGATCCATTCAACCAAAAAACGCATATTTACTAAAAAGCATAGAAAATTATAGCTTGTTAAAGGAATAAATAAATGTCCTAAAAAAAATGAACGAGAAGGTAGAGAAACTCACATACAAAAATGTGAGAATTGAGAACTGATGAGAGAAGATTATTGTGTAATATGAAGACATTTTTGCCTATTTATTTGAGTCATCTATTCTATTTTAGAAATGTCAATTCTAGAAGTTAGAACAATTAATTTTTTTTTTTAATTCTAAAAACATCATCTTGTAATGTCATATAATGTCCATGTGGTGAAAACAATAGCCACATAGATAGATATTTGTGTAGTAAAGTAATAATTTTCCCGTCCTACTTCCTCCATTTCATTTAGTTGGCTCTCTTTTAAAAATATTTGTTTCAATTTAATTATCGCTTTAATGAATTCAAGATGATTTTAATATGTTCTTCCAATAATACCCTTATTAATAAATAATTAAACAAATTGTATATGCTCAAATTTATATTTTCAAAGCATAATTAATAAGGCTAAGTTGGTAAAATAGATACCTAATAATAGTTTTCTTAATGGGTGTGTCAAGTCCATATGGCTCAACTAATACGAACGGAGAGAGTATTTTATTTATCGTCATTTGATCAGACACAAAATTTAAGAAAAAAATAATGAATTCATAAGATTTACAAAATCGTTAAAGTCATTTTAATGTTTACTTTTTAATTGTCTTTTCTTATTAAGTGAAACACAATAAAAATAAAATGAAAATAATGACATAAAATAATTGTCAAATAAGAAAAACTGACTTTTTTTAAGGACGAATTTAAAAGTAAATGGTTGACTCATAAAATAAAATGGAGGAAATATAAATTTTGACAGTTTTTTTTTTACATTTATCAAATACAATAAAATAAATATAAAAATTTATCATAATGTGAATGTGGTTCAATCATAGCCACATGAATAGATTTTCACATTTGGTAGGGAAGCAGAAGCATGGAAAGATATTTTTGTACAATTATTACAATAATAAAATAGATATGAAATACCAAATATACCCTTAATTATTAAAATAGATTTGAAATTTCAAAACTACCCTTGATCGTTCTCAATTTTTTTTTTAATTACTAGATGATTATTGCTCGTGCTTAGCACGGGCCCAATACAATAAATTAATTTTAAAAAAGTTTTGCTAACAATATTTTATGAAAAAAAATCTATCAAACACCCTACTCCAAATTTAGAGCATTAGGTATAACACTTTATGAGTTTACTGAAGAGAAAATACCCAATTACCACCCTAAACTATACCCAAAAAGGTTATGACACACCTCAACTTAAAGGGGGTCCTATTACCCCTGAACTAATTAAAAGTGTAATTTTGACACCCTTAGTGCTTACGTGGTGCCTATGTGGCACATACGTGGCACACACATGTGCCTATGTAGACACTTCAGTGTGTTGTGCCACGTACGTGCCACGTAGGCACTAAGGGTGTCAAAATTACACTTTTAGTTAGTTCAGGGGGTAACACGACCCCCTTTAAGTTGAAGTGTGTTATAACCTTTTTGGGTATAGTTCAGGGGGGTAATTGGGTATTATCTCTTTATTGAAACAAAAAGAAATAAGGATGAACATAACTACTACAGCTGAAGTGCGTGAGATATGATTTCATTTGTAAGAGCCCTCCATAAATATATTTGATTAACAATGTGTACATTTCCATTCTACCTATATTTACAATTTTTTCCTTTTGACGAAAGTAAAGCAACTAAATAAAAAATTAAGGTCATTGGTGTATTGCAATGTTGGACCTAGCTTATTGTCTTTTCTGTACATCTGCATAATTTGAATTTGTCCTTCTATTCAACATCACCTTATTTTTTAGCATAAGTGAATTCACTGATGAAGGAGAAGAGACTTTATTACTGAATATTTATTTCAACAACTACAAATCAGTCTCTACGAAAAGGGTACTTTTCATGTTGTACATACCATGAAATCAAAATGAAAGAAGCTTCAACAATAATATTTATTTACTAATAAATAGAAATAGAAGAGATAGTCAGTTAACTTCTCACAGGGTGTCACTTATTAGCTTAAGTTAATGAAAAGGTACAAACAGAGCAACTTACCAGAACTTTACTTTACTGGGATTAATGATCAATATCAGTCCAAGCCACAACTATGACCAAATAGCACTTATCTGATCGTGTAATTCCACTTATAAAAAGCTCAGAATTTCAAAATTAGATATGAGGTTTCATTTGAAATGAGTGCATAATCTGAAACACTCATATACTCCTTTGGTATTAGTCTCATTCAGTGGCGAATTCATGATTTTCATTAAGGGGGTTCCTAAAGTAAAAATACAATGCATAGATTTTGAACTTGGAAGCTCTAGGTGAATTTGAACTCCTTAAACCACTAAGCCAACATCTAATGTTGTGTTCATGAGATTTAAAATCTACATATATTAAGTATACATACGATATGAGAAGATAAAAGAAAACAAATTCACCAATTTAAATATATGAATTTTAGTAGAAAATTATCAATCTACGACATGAATAGAGCATCAAAATTGAAGAGTTCACACAACTTAAATTCTCAATTAGTAATCACTGGAAAAAAAAAAAAGGAAAAAACTCAATCAACATTTTCTTTTTCCTATAACTCATAAATTAGCTAAAACAATGAAACTATATTAAGAGGAAGAGAACTCAATAGATCATTATTTTCATGATAGTATGTATTTAATTTTAGAAAAATCAAGTAGAAGAAGATACAGAAAGTGCAAGTTAGAAGAATTAACTAATTATCTAGTTATTCAAATATGACTCTATAATCGGATAGTTATTACAGAGAATGTCATCGTGCCTCAAAAACATAAGTACAATTTGAAAAAGAGAGACTAATATGCACCTACAGAAAAATTAAAGAAAATTAACCACCAAAAAACTGTGAATAAAACAAGACATTAAGGTTCACAATAAATCAGTACAAAGTATTGCATAATGAACCTCGTATTTTGATTTGCCTCTATGAAATTTATTATCTAGGATTTCACCCTCTCTGAGTTCCTCTTCTAGATAATCAACCTTAAAACACTTTTCTTCTTTGTTAGAATTCGTTTGGATGGACTTATAGTTTACGATTTATAACGTGGAATTTCTAACTTATACATTTTAGCTTTTTTTTGTTGTTGCTATTTTGACTTTAAAATAAGTTTTAAAAAGCTTTCTTTCTTAAGTTATTGAAAGTTATTTTGACTTAAAAAAACTTAAAATAAGCTAATTCAAACAGGCTGTTAGAATCCTTTCATTTGTTGGGCTATATGGTTGTATTTTTTTTCCAGAAAATTCGCTTCCTTCTCCCAGTTATGTCACATAACTTCTATTATTGGGGTCTTCTTCTGTTGCAAGAACAAATACTTGTTAAATAAAATAATTAAGAGGATTAAACTAAAATTGAGTATTTTTTTCAACAACAAAACTTTCCCAACATTTTGAGCTCCCAAATAATCTTGCTTCGGATAATTGATCTTATAAAATTATAGAAATAAATTGTGACCGAAATAAAAAAAAATTATAATGAAAAGTGTGAAGTGAATAGCGAGCTAACCAAGGGAAGTGCACATACTATATATTTCTTTCTGAAGAATTTTTTGATGGCAATTACCCAATGATCACCGAAAAAATTCACGTCGGCCATGAATTGGAGAGACTTAAGCAAAAAAAAATAAAAGAAAAATCATTCCTGAAATTGAAACATCCGACATAGAAGATGAAAAGAACTAAATTTTATGGAACACCGCAGTAAAAGTTAGGCTACAATTAAAATAAAAGATTGATTTGAAATTAAAAAGACTTGGAACAATCCTTAATTGAGAAAAGATTTAGCGAAAATGAAGACTTGAAGGAGTGATGTTTCTCATTCTTGAAACTTAACAGATAAATGAATTGATGAATTGATCCTTCCAGAATGATAAGGATGAGATGCCACGTGGGTTGAGCTATATGAAATTACATTTTTAGCCTTGGTCGTTCTCCTAGTTGCTTTTCTATATAGTATAAAAAAAATAAAATTATAAAAAAAAAATAATTTATTGAAAGAATTCTTAATTATATATTCATGTAGGGTAAAGCATCTCGTACTCTCCTTAACTATGACCAAATTTACTACGACACACTCCAACTTCTTAGAGGTTCTATTACTCCCTAAACTAAATTTTAGCATATTTTTGTCAACCTTTTTAGCTGACGTAACATCTTTTGTCAATTTTTTTACTGACATGGCACCTTTGATGTGGGCCTCATTCTATGTAATAAAGGTGTCACATTACCACAAAAAGGTGATCGAAATACGCTAAAATTGAGTTTGGGGGGAGGGAGGGGGGTAATGGGATCCCTGTGCAGTTGGAGTGTATTGTAGCATCTTTGATCATAGTTCGGGGTGTGGGGGCTGTACTGAATGCTTATCTCATTTATGTGTAATGTAACATTGAATTTGTAGTGAATCAGAAAAAGTATCAAAATAAGTTTGATCATAGATGAAGAAGTATACACCTACATATACAAAATGACCATATGTTTTTTTGATCATAGATGAAGAAGTATACACCTACATATACGAAATGACCATATGTTTTTCAAAATTTTATTTCATATTATTTTTAAGTAGTGTATTAAAGAGGGAAGTCTTTTCATATACAATTTGAGAGTATTTTAACATTTTATTAAAAAAAAAAATAACTTGGAACAAAATGTATAATCTTTTCAATTGAATAATTCCCGACTAAATGGAACAATTAAAATTTAAAACTTGTTAAAATTATATTAATTTGAATAGTATAACCAACATTAAATTATAAATTATCTTGAATTTTTTTTTTTGGGTTATATGGCTAAGGTGAGAAGTAGTGCATTTTAAACAAGAAAAAAAGATTGACTGGAAAATGAGGCCCATAAAAAGAGATAAATTTTGGATGATGAATTTATATTGTGAAATTACTCTAATACTTTTGGTCGTTCTCCAACTCACTCTTCTACATAAAATAAAATATAATATAAAATCAAATAATAACTTACAACTTAAATTGCCCTAATTAAAATTAAAATATAATATGCTTCAAGACTTATTTTAACATCAAGTCAAACACATTTCTTGAATTAAGTAACTAATTTTAATGTTTTTATTTTTCAATTTGATTTGAAAACTATACAAGTGGATACATTCAAATTATAAGTGTTAGCATATTAACATTTTTTATAAAATCTTACGAGCAATATTTTTTTTAAAATATGATCTTTTTACCTAATATAGTGTATAATAAAAGTAAATAATGTATTTATATTAAGGAGATATGAGATTGTTCATATCCATATAAATTAAAAAGTACAAAAAGTGAATTCAAAAATAGTGGAACACATCTTGAGGTGTTTTTCAAAAATTCAAAAATAGTAAAATATTATTTCAAAATATTTATGGCCAAATTTTTTTTTTGAAATAAAGTGAAAACGTATTCCGAAATACTTTGAATATTATTTATAACCAATCACCTACTTAATTTATTTTAAATTTCAACCATTTCATAAGATTCATTTATTTGTCTTGATATTTTATTCTCTATTAAATAGTAAAAATAATAATTCAATAATTTTTTTGATTTATTATTTTTAGTTCAATTTAACATATACTATTTGTTTTTATCACACTAATTTTGTTAAATTTTTACTATATTAAAGGAAAAATAAAGTTGAAAACTAATTAATTTACTTTATTTCTAAAATAATAAATAGTTTATACTCACATTAATTATGTTATGAATTAAAGTGAAGCAATTGCAAAGAGTAATTAGATTAAATCTCAGATTAATTTAAAAGAAGAAGAAAAAAGTGTATGATATTGAATATTACTTATTGAAATAAAGCTTCTCTTATAAGGGTGATAATTGATGACCATTTGAAGACAAAAATTGAGTCCACATTTTTACACGTACGCAGAATATTTTTGTTGTTTCAACGTGTGATTTTCATGTGTCTATTAGAATTGGTATCAAAGCCTATGCTAATTAAAGTTACGAAAATAGTATATAATTGGATTTATTTGATTAATTTATTAATTATGATAAAATTAGATTTAAATATATTATAAACACTGTTTAGATGAATAACGTACAAAAACTACAACAATATAAAGAATCAAAATAAATAATATCTGAAAAACGTAAAGAATTAAAAATAAGGATAGAAAGACTATAGTATAACATAATTGCTGGAGTTAGTAAAAACTCAATAAATGCACAAAAAGAAGAAATATCAAATTTAGAATCAACAATAGATAGTCTAGAATATATATATCAACACAACCTATATACATATAAATAAAATGAACAAAGAAGAATTTTTAATAGATGAAAAAACATATGAAAATCACGAAGGATTAAAAATACAAATAGTATTCTCTAATTTAGGAAGGAGATATAAGAAAATAGGTGAACATTTATATTTAATATTAGAAAAAGAAGAATTAAAATTAGAAGATAAGTTGACAGCCATGGTAAGAATAGAAAGAGAACGAAGAGATAGACAAAAAAAAGGAAATAGATAAAATAAAACAACAAACCACAGAAGAAATACGAAAAATAGAAGAACTAAAAATAGTAGGATTGCTGAATTAGAAAAAGAACTACAAATGCTAAAAGATTTATATGAAAGGAGATAGAAAGAAAAAGAAGAAAAAGATAAAGAACAAAAATTATTAAACGAGATAAATCAATTTAAAGAAAAATTAGAAATAAAAAATAAAGAACCAGAAACCAGTGAATTAGAAATAAATACAATAGATGCTAAAGAAACAGATAATTATGATTCGGAAGATAGTGAAACATATATAGAAATTCTAGAAAACATAGGAAAACTAGAAATTAAAGAAAAACAAGAAGTAATTAATAAAGAAAATCTACAACTAATAAATACAGAAGTATATACTCTAGATAAAAATATAATACCTAGTACATCAGAAATAAGAAAACCAACATATAATTACAAAAATAAGTTTAAAAGATATAATTCAAAGGATGAATATAATAAATGGACACCAAAATAAATAATTAATTACAACTTTTTAGATTTAGACTGTGTAATAGACACAAATAAAATAATAAAACTATGGGTAGGATACATGTCAAAATAATTATTAGATAATAAAATAGATACAGCAAACACTCTAGAATATATAGAAAAGACATTAATAGGAACAGTAAAATTATGGTTTTTAAACCTAGCCGAAGCAAGTAAAAAAGTACTAAGATCTGATAATAAAACAGAAGGAACATCAATACCAACTAAAATACTACCAACAGAAATATTGAAAAAATATGAAATAGCTATAAGAGAAGAATTTAGTAGTATAACAACAGAAGAAGAAGAGCAAAATAAAGAGAAAGATACGAATAGGAATTTAATGTTAAAATTAACAATATGTAATATGTGTTATATAGACGAGTATACATGCGCATTTAAAAAATATTATTATAAAGAAACATATAATATAAAAGAAAGTAAACAAATAAAAAAAATTATGTTTTAGTAAATTACCTGAACCATTTAGTTTAAAAATAATAAAAAGTTGGGATGAAGCAAAAATAGTAGATACCCTAGGAGCAAGAATAAAATTTTTACAACAATGGTATAGAAATCTATGTGAAAAATATAGAGAAGAAATAAAAATGGAAAAAACATTAATAAGAAATTTAGCATGTTGTAAAGATAAAATAGCACCTCAATTTGGATATGAAGAAAGATATTATAAGAAAAGAAAAAGACATAAGAAATATAAGAAATACAAAAAATCAAACTATAAATACAAGAAACCAAGAAAAAGATATTATGTAAAAAATTATAAACACAAAAGATCATATAGAAAAAAAAATCTATAAAAGAATGTACTTATTATAATTATGGAAAACTAGGACATTTAGCTAGAGATTGTAAATTATAAAAAACCCAAAAAATAAACAAATATCAGAAATTAAAATAGAAAATGCAGAATATATGCAGATAGATTATATAGATTATGAATTAGAAAGTGAAAATGGTATATATGATATTTTGGACAATGAAACACATAATGAAATAGATAGTGAATTAGATGAATCAAATGACTAAAGAAGATATAAAATGAACCAAATAACTGAAGAAGATATAAAAATAATAACAAAGGAAGAATATTTAAATGAAGAAGGAACAGATCAAAAAATAATATTTGACAGTAATATATTTGACGAAATAAAAGGAAAAGAGTTAGACTTAAGTGTAGAAAAAATATTTAAAATACCAACAATAAAAATATATTTAGTAGAAAAAAGGAAGAATACTACGTCGTAAGCCAAAAGAACATGTAATAGACTGTGGATATGCAAAAGGAAGAGCTAGTATACCACTAGTGACAAAAAGAATAATTAATAAAGAAATAAACGATATAAAAATTAAAGACCCAATAAAATATATACACCTTGGAGGAACAGATATATTAATAAAAACATGTTTTAGAGGAGGAATAGATACACCAATAGAATTATATTTAGCAGATGATAGAATTATAAAACCTATAGAAAAAAGTATATAACAGCCATAAAAGAAAATTTAATATACCAAAAATTTAAATTTATAATAAGTGCGAATTATTCAGTAGCAATAACAGATAAAAATATAGATATATCATTAGTATTATATTGGAAAATATCAGGAATAGAACTAACCTCAGGAAGTAAAATATTTACAGCAAGATGTAAAAATCTATATGTATTAACAACAAAACATAAAATAACAGGAAAAATAAAATTAATAAAATACAAATAGAAAGTCTTTTTCAACAATTTGTAAAAATAATTGATAATAATGATTATAGTTACAAAGACATAAATATAGAAGAAGATTTAGAAATAATAAATGATAGAATAAGTACAACAAAAAGAATAGCTCATGAAAAACCAGAACCATCAAGCTCATAAAAAAGAACAAGTTATGAAAAAACTTCAACAGTTAATTTAAATCAATATTATATAACAGGAACAATAAATGAAAAAGAATATTTAATACTTTTAAACACAGGACAAGAAGAAAATTATATAGCAAAATATCTAGTAAAAAATGAAGAAATAAAATCTAATAGTGATATATGCCCAGATCTACCAAGGAGTCTAATAAACATTAAAGATATGACAGAAAAAATAATAATAATAGGAGTCAGAAAAATAAAAATAGAATTTGAAATAAAGGAAGAAATGCAAAAAATAGACATAATATTAGGAATAAAATAGTTAGAACAAGTAAAACCATACAATATAGAACATACACAATTATCTATAACATATAATAAAGAAAGATTATTCATAAAAAGAACTTTAACATGATATGAAAATATAAGTACTTGTAAAAATAATAGTAGAAGAATATTATAATAGGCATTATACACCTAAGATAGATACAGGAGCAGAAGCAAACTTATGTAGATACAACTGTTTACCAGAAAGTAAATGAGATAAATTAAAAACACCAATAGTAGTCAAAGGATTTAATAATGAAGGAAACTCAATTACATATAAAGCTAAAAATGTAAAACTACAGATATGGATAAAATAATAACAATAGAAGAAATCTATAATTATGAACTAACATCAAATAATATGCTTTTAGGAATGCCATTTTTAGATAAATTATACCCACATATAATAACTAAAACAGATTAGTGGTTCACAATACCATGTAATCAAAAAGTAAGGGCAAAAAGAGTTATTAATAAAATAAGAAAGAAAACTGATTAGATAGAAGGAAGTGAAAAAATTACACAAAAGTTAGAAAATATAAAAAATACAGAAGACACAGTAGAACTAGTTGTATTTTCGATAAATAAAAAAGAAATAACTATATTTTCAATAGATAAGGTAGAAATAATAAAGAAAAAATTAAGACAATTATATAGTGAAGATACATTAAAAGGATGGGAAAAACATAAAACTACTATAAAAATTGAATTAATAGATAAAAATAGCATAATAACTTAAAAACCATTAACATATAATTTTGACGATTTAAAAGAATTTAAAATGCATATAGATGAATTATTAGAAAACAGTATATACAAAAAATAATAGTAAACACAATAGTCCAGCATTTATAGTAAATAAACATAGTGAACAAAAAAGAGGAAAAAGTAGAATGGTTATTGATTATAGAAATCTAAATGCAAAAACTATGACATATAATTATCCAATACCAAATAAGATATTAAAAATAAGACAAATACAAGGATATAATTATTTTAATAAATTTGATTGTAAATCAGGGTTTTACCACTTAAAGTTAGATGAAAATTCTAAGGAATTAACCGCATTTACGGTACTACAAGGATTTTATGAATGGAACGTATTACCATTTGGATATAAAAATGCACCAGGTAGATATCAACATTTTATGGATAGTTATTTTAAACAATTACCTAATTGTATAGTTTACATAAATGATATACTACTACATACAAAAACTAAAGAGAAACATTTAAAATTATTAGAACAATTTACAGATATAATAGAAAAATCAGGAATAAGTTTAAGTGAAAAGAAAGCCGAAATTATGAAAAATCAGATAGAATTTTTAGGAATACAATTAGATAAAAGTGGAGTAAAAATGCAACAACATATAGTACAAAAAATAATAAATTCAAACGAAGAATTAGATACAAAAAAGAAATTACAATTATTTTTAGGATTAGTAAACCAAGTAAGAGAATATATACCAAAATTAGCAGAAAACCTAAAGCCTTTATAGAAAAAATTAATAAAGGACGTAAAATATAATTACAACGAAGAAGATGAAAAACAAGTCTAGGAAATAAAAATACTTTGTAAAGAATTACCCAAATTACAATTCCCGGACGAAAATAAAAAATTTATATAGTAGAAGCAGATGCTAGTGAATATAGTTATGAAGGAGTACTTAAATATAGATATGAAGAAGAAAAACTAGAACATCATTGTAAATACTACTCAGGTACGTTTAATGAAACAAAAATAAAATGGAAAATAAATAAAAAAGAATTATGTTCATTATATAAATGTTATTAGCATTTGAGCCATATATTGTATATAACAAATTTATTGTACGGACAGATAATACACAGGTACGTTGGTGGTTAACAAAGAAAATACAAAATCCAGTTACAACGAAAGAGATTCGGAGACTAGTATTAAATATATTAAATTTTACATTTACAATTGAAGTAATTAGTACTAATAAAAATGTTATTGCAGATTACATATCAAGACAAAGCTACACAGACTGATATAATAGAAGATGATGCTTGAGAAAATATACTTAAAACCCTAACTACGCTTTCAATGAAAGTGGACAGTATGGGTAATGAAATAGAAAAGCTAAAGACTAATGAAGTTAAACTGAAGTCTGAAGCTACAAATCAGCTAACTCAGCAGTGTGCAGAGCTATGTCGATCGGAAGACATTAAAATTTCAGAGCTAAAAGGAGACGTTGAGACACTCCATAAAACCCATAACGTTTATCAATCTACAATTGCAGGTACATGCAAAGGAGTTACTGGACAAAGATACCAGAACATGAACATGAATAAGATATTTGAAAAACCATTTATACCAAAAAACACAAAAAGACCCTTTGTACATACCCACACAAATTACCACATATCGAGATAGTTTGAACCAAGATAAAAAAGCATATAACCATATAGCCCGAGGATATATAGAAAATATCTACAAAGTATAAACTTTTCTAAACCTTAACCCCAGAGCTACAAATATCCAAGAACCAAACACAAACTACATAACCCAAAAATTGTAAGGTTACAACAAGCTAATCGCACTAACCAAAACCAACCCAAGCTTAATAAAAACTTGTTTCGACTATGGATTATTAAATACCGTATATACCCAAGATGGAGAAGAACTAGCAGCTATAGAAAAATTACATAAAGTATTCACCACCTATAAAAGAGTAACCAAAGGAAATCTATTTTATATAAAGTTTTATATTGCACCAGCAAAGATATTATACGACGAGATCAAACCAGTTATACAAATTGTAAAAATAGGATTACTAGAGATATAATTATACCGGAAGATATTGTGCAGAACCCAGAGATACCCAAAATCGAGATACCTGATTTTTACGCAAATAAATAACTTATTGGAATAGCTACAATTATTCAAGAATTAGCAAATAATTATATCAATGGAAACCAAATATGGAGCTATTATTGAAGAGATCATCAAATGATTTATTTAAATTCAAGAGAACTACGACAAACAGATATGAAAGATGTTAGGCAATGGATAATGACGTTACTTAACCCAGAGAAACAATCTACTGCAAGAGCAATTAGGAAGAAATTTATTTCAGACGAATTATTAACAAGATATTGCAAGATAATTGGACACAAATATCCAGACCATCAATGTTTGAGATGTAATGGAGAAGATAATATTATCCCGAAAGTCCGGCTAGAATAAAAAAAAATCAACCAAGAAGATAAGGACGCCAGTTAGAAGATAAAAATCAACGGAGTGATGATGGAATAAAGACAAAAAATAAGATAATAAAAGATAGAAAGTGACATGTATAGTTTTGAAATTTTGTTACGTAAATTGTTTAGTTTTTGACTTTTTGGCCAAAGTGTCATTATTGGTTTTGTTTTTTAGTCTTAAGATTTTTTCTTTTGTAAAGATAGGACCTAGTTTTTGTCTTATTATACTACTCTAGTTTAGTCTAGTCCTTTTCTACTATTGAAAAGGAAGACTTTTTTTGTAAAAAGTAAATAGTATAGTTTACATGTAAAAAATGTGTGAAGTTAGTAGGAATAGTTTATTTTCTCCTATAAATATGTAAGCCATTCGGCAAGGTAGAGGCAAGTCTTCATGTGTTGAAGCAAAAAGCCCTCCTTTCTAAACAAAAAACTTTTAAATATTTAATAAAAAAAAACAGATATTTCAAAGCAAAAGCTATGGATGAACAAAGCCCAGAATTATCAAATCTACCAGAACAAGTATATTTATTTATGATTATGAATAGCTAAATTCATAAATTCCTAACAATCATGATATGATAAAATAAGTTCATGTTAGTTACTTTATAGTAGAATTATTCGAAAAATAGCATGTTAAGAAGTTTATTAGCAAAGTGGAAAAGGAGAAAAATCCCTAAGAACTATGCCATCCTAAAGGTGAAACCGGTGAGGCAAGAAAGCCATGATAAGGGAGTAGCCAGAGTAGAGGCCCTGTTTAAGGGAAAAGTATCCACATTACCATGCTAATAGTGACCGAAGAACATGTTATTTAAGAATAATCTAGTATATAGTAATCTAAAATGATCATATTTTGTTATGTGTATGATTGAAGGGAATATTTTGAAAACACATCATATGAAAAAAGAATACTTATTTATCTGATGAAATGATAGATAAATTTAAAATACTTGTTTTGTATGTACTTAAGGATATAGAAATTGTAGATATAAGGAAAATCATATTGGAAAAAATATTTGATAAGTATTTTATGACTAGAATAAATTACATACCTCACCAACCTAACTACTCTTATAAATACGTACATACCAAACCTACACATCAACTATGATAAATTACGAATATTGGAAAATGGATATGAAAAATATACAATTAATAGAAAAATTAATGAAAAAAAATTTAGAAGAATATATGAGAACTAAAGATATAAAATATATAGAATACCTTAATGAAAATATAGAGGAGTTAATAAGATTAAAACAAACAATTAAAGAATATTATGAAAAAGCATTTAATTAACCCACCTAAATGTCATATAATTTTGAAGTACTAGTTTTATACATACTTAGAGATATAGAAATTATAGACGTAAAGAAAATAATATGAGAAAAAATATTTAACATTGAAGATGAAGAGTTAGATATAAATCAAATAGAAGACGAGTTAGGAGAAATATACTTAAGTGATGACAATCACTATTACTACCTAGATAATTATTCAGATGGATATTATACAGATTAAGAAATGCTAGAATATATTCAAAGAGTTAGAGAAAAACAAAGTTGGCTATACGAAGAAATTAATTATAGAAACCAGCTTAGAAAAGGAAGAGAACAATTAAAAGAAAGATTAATTTGGATAAATAAAATCATAAAATAATTAGAATTAAAAGACAGTTTAGAATATGATTTAGACATAGAATTATTCATAGACAAAAAAGACAGGATAATTAATGAAATAGATAACCTAGAATTTAATATCAGATATAGTACAATTAGAATAAATTATTACAAAGAAATTTGTAGTATCACAAATATTTTAGGATAAAATGATAGACTATGAGTATTTAAAATATTGGAGACAAGATATGGAAGGAATAAGATTGACAGAAATACTTATGAAAAAGAGTTTAATTGGATATTTTAGAACAAAAGATATAGAATATTTAGAATACCTCCAAAATAATATACAAGAATTACAAAGACTAAGAGAAAAAACTAAAGAATAATACAATAAAACATTTAATCAAATACCATCTAATCAACCCCCAAGATATGAACTATAATAGAATTAAAATAAATACACTAAAAATAAATTTTTTTAAAGAAGTTAAGAAATATCTACGCACAAATAAAAACTATAATAGATCTATTTATTACCTAAGTTATCCGTCCCCCCTACAATTGGTATAGGCTCTGTTAACAACTTGAAGCTGGATTATATTATTAACTTACAAACTTGTTGAAATAACATTTTTACCCTTATTGAACTAAATTAGGTGAGTTCAAGGTGTACCAATTTAGTTCATTTGTTGTTAGTTCTTAGATTCTACATATGTTTTTGTTGTTATGGATAAAAGGTGTCTTTTTCCCTATATTTTACTTCAGTTGTTAAAAGTGTTTTAGGCCTAGGATGTGTTTAGTAGGAAAGAAAATATTTTCTTAAAAATAAGTAGGTTTCTTAAAATAAGTTGTCACGTCAATTAAGCATATAAATTATACTATTCTAATA